>NW_009647512.1:228291-249476 GCF_000708025.1 Charadrius vociferus | reverse complement strand
AAAAAAAAAAAAAACCACACACACACCCCAACCAAAACCCAACACAACCCTATGCATTTTTATATTGAAATGAAGATCCCTTGAAGAGTCACGGATCAAGAATATAAGACCAATGAGCAGAGATTGAGCTGGGCTCGCCTGTTCTGAGGAAGAGGTGTCTAAGGAATGATCCAAGAGCTTCCTGTGACTACTGGAAAGAGGAGTTACAAAGATGGAGTTAAATTTTCTTGATGGTGCTAGACAATAAAGTCGTGGGCAATAGCCCCAGATTGCAGTCTGGAAAGCTTATGCTAGATGTTATGGTAAGTTTGTTTAAAAAGTAAGTAGTGCAACACAGGAAGAGTTTCCCATACTGATTGTGTAATCTCTGTCCTTGGAGGTTTTCAGGCATTATTGAGACAAGGTCACAGCTGACCTAACCTAGAACTGGGGAACAGTTTCATCTCAAGCAAAAGGCTGGACTGAGACCTCCAGCAGCCCCTTCCAGCCAGCATTTCTGTGATAGTATCATGCTGGATTTGAGAATACTTTGTTTACTATCTACTAGATGCAGTACCTCAGTATCATTATGCTTCCTTATAATTAATAACTCAAAATAATTCAGAGTTTAAGTTTAACTCATTTTATGAATGCAAATGCACATATGGTATAAAAATGGCTGATGAGAGGCAGCAAGTTTAGTTTGTGTTTTATAGAATGACATTTAAACAACATGAATAAGATGTCTCTTTATATTCTTATCGCAAGTTAAATAGGAAACTGCTTTAAATTCATTTACTAAGATCACTCCATTGTAAACTATATAGAACTCCTTATACCCATTATACACATCAAGTATCAAATACATTTCAAAGACAAATATATACAGAAATGATCCATTTAATTTCAGGAAAATATTTATTTTTACTTTATTTTTACTTATTCTCTCCAGCTATCCACTTGCAGAGTTAGGATAAATAAGCATTTTTCTAACCCACGAACACATACTGATTACAGAATTAACTTTATTTTATGCAAGTCAAGCAACAGTTTCAGCATTACATTATGAATAATTCTCACTCGACACCAGCTGTTCAGTTGTATATTTTTAAATTAGACTCCGCTTTCTCTAAGAATCTATTGTTTTGTGCATTCCACCTAACTCTGGAGAGCTTAAGAGTAATAAACTGCATATGCATATCTTGGTAAATATTTATCTGGCTGCCAGTGCTCTTGGGAGTTAAATAATTAAAAGCAAAATCAACCATACGTATTGCAAGAACAGAAATAAATGAAATAAAGTCCTAATACCAGACCAAGATGTAATCAACCTTCACTGTGAGTGTTCAAAAATGGTCTTTGAGAATAAGTGGTAACACCAGACTAACAGGAAAGAATCTTCCATTGTAGCCATAGAGAAGGGATTTACCATAGTAACTTCACCCAAGGCCAAGAGTAAGGGCAAAGCTCTCCACTCAGTAGTCTTGCCACTTCTGTTAAGTGACTACTGGAAATAAAAGAGCTGGGGGGACATGGAGGAAGGGAAGCTTTACATTGTGCCATTAGCCTATCTGAAAAGATAAACCCACCCTGTAAAGTTGCAGTTGGCTTGGAGCATGTGTGTGAATGAGGGAGAGAGAAAAATCCATGAAGAGGACAGAACTACGCAGGACTAAGTAGCTCTTTTGTCAAATTAAGCTGTTTAGAGAGACTGTATAAATGATACCGTGGAAAAACAGTTTGTCAGCATGTCGTGGCTTGGGCTGGGCTGGCCACTAAAACCAACGACAGAGGCTGTCTTTTACTGCTCTCCCTTCTCTGAAGGCAGAAACTCCTGCAGGAGTTCCTGCAGGAACTCTTCACACTAGCCACAGTGTCTGCACAAGTTAGCCAAAAACAGCTGTACCTTGAAGTCCAAATTTATACTCACTGATTAGCCATTGTTTTCTATAGTAATCTCCAATAGCTACCTTTTCCAATTCTCATCTAATAAAAGACATGCGTGCTGCAGAAATACTGATGTGCCTGACCCCTCTGAAGATAAACTGCCCCTAAAGCCAAACAGTAATTTTTTTTTACCTTATTGACTCCAGCTTAGCCAAACTTTCCAATAACCTCCTTTCCCCCAATCCTTCTCTCTTCTGCTGCAGTTAAAGATTTTGCCAACAGAAGCATATTTCTTCAGAAACAAGAGGATTCCCACCCAAAAGATACCACAGAAATCCAAAGTTGTCCATTATACTGCTACTCTGTCTGCAGACATTCTCCCCATCTAGACCTACAAAGAAAATTTTAGCATTCTTAGAATGCTTAAAAACAAGAGGAGGGAACAATCTCAGAAGTCAGATGCTAATGTTGCAGCCAACTTAGTAAGGAGAAAAAAAAAAAAAAAAATCAATATACGATCTCACATATAGCATATCAGAAACCATCATGAAGAAAATATCAAATAAAACAAGGGAAGAGCAAGAGAAAGAAAGGGAAAAGGCACCCAGTTTTCAACTCAGGAACAAGTGAGCTCTCTTGTCAAGTTAAGTCTTCAAAACACTACAATATTCCATAGTGCATCCCTGTCCTTAAAAACTTGTTGAGATTATTGCCGCCTCCTCAGCCAAGTACACTCCTAACTCTGAAGGAGCATCTTCTGTTCTTTTCATAGAACTCATGTTTCCATCACCTAAACATCCTTTGAAAGGCCCCAGGCAAAATCCGGAAGACTGCAGGAAAGTTTGGTTTACACCTTAGCTCCCGAGCCTCTGTGTATGCCTTAAGATCACAAGCAGCATATTTGGCCCTACTCTGAAATGTGAACACTTACTCTAATCAGCCTCCATGATTGCCAAAGCAATGTGAAGTCTTCAGCCAGTAGAATTTGAGCAGTTTTTGTGAACAAACAGCAGCAGCAAGAACTATGAAGACTGTAGTTTGAACTAAGAACACCGAATATTTTTTCTTTTTTTTTTAAACATCTAACATTGCATTTAAAAGACACACCTCTAGTTGTATCTGGGCTAGCACAAAGTGACAGCAGCATATTGTTTATTATTAATTGGATCAAACTTAAAAAGCAAACCACCTAAAAATCTCATACAGGTAATGAATCTTAGCACAGGAATTTTCCGGACGGTGGGTTTCATTCATTGAATTTATGTCCAGGTCTGCCTCAGATGGAAGGAAAAGGGAAGAACAAGTTGTTAACAGGAAAATGGTCTTCTACTTCAATACCCCAGTGTAACGTGTTTTCATGCTTAGTGAAAATTGGGGGATATACTTTTCTTGGGTTACACTCTCTTCAGTAGTCACATAATTTTTTAACCCCACACAGAGATCTTAATTAAATCCTAAAAATACTGGTAAAGATACTGGATAGCTTGCTATCAGTAAATTGAAAAAGAATATTTTTTGTAAGTTACCTTTCATCTACATCCTGAAACAAACAGGTTGGTGTGTGCGTAGTTGTAAAAATTCTTTTGTCAGGAGGAATTCTGGGTGCTGAGAGAAAATAAAAACAGATTAACAAGTGGGTTTTCTTGCATACATATTTCAAGCTACACGTTTCTATTAAATACTAATTCAAGTCTGAAAGTCTGTCTAAGAGCATATCGGAAAGCAGCTTGCTAGCTCACAGCCTCTCAGCAAGGGCAGAGAACAGAATCGGCTATCTTTCACTTTAATAAAGCTTGAGATCACTGACAGTAACTCATATAGTTGGCTTGCTTAGGCTGAAATTCTGTTGTGCTACCCCAAAATGGAAATTCCTGTAGCAAAACATAGACCAGTTCTTACTTTCAGGAAACCAAATGAGTCTTTGTGCATTCAGAGGATTACCTTCATAACCAGAATGTACTTTTTCTGCCAGCAACACACAGCAAAGTTGGTCCTCTGCTATTTCTGGATCTTGCACTTTGATAAGGTAAGGAGTCATCCGAAACGGGTGATAGCAAATCTCACTTTCACGCTCCTTTCCCGCACTAATAATTAAACAGAGTTAATTATTTCAACAGATTCATCTTATGCTAAACAAAGTTCTAATTTATCTATTGTAATTTCCTCATGACACAAGGACTGCATGACACCTCCTAAAATAGCACCCAAGAACTTAACTTTCTGAATTTACTTTTTTCTTGCAAGCTAGTTTTGATGGCATCCTTTGCATACCAACTGCAATAAAAAGTCGTCCTCTCTACTGCCTGAATTTAGAAGATCCACAATTGCTTTAAATGGAGATTTGATAGAAAAAGAAAAACCCACCTCATATGATAGATTAAGTTATTTTGTTGATCCAATAATCTTGATCTGTAACATTATACCCTTCAGAGAGATGAATTTATAGTTGTATTTTATGAAGACTACTATATTCCCCTCAGTTAACGTAAAGACCTTCCTTTACTCAATTTTTATCCCGATTTAAAAAGAATGAAGACTCTGAAATTCTTACCTATAAGAACAGTTGTTTACTTAGTAAGAATCCAAAGCATAGTAATGAAAATAACAACTATTTACACAGTGACCAGAAAAATAAAATCAGTTGTAATAAGTTTCTAACAGCACAGCTTTGCAAAACTAAAGCTTTTGGAACCAATGTTAGTCGGACAAAAAAAGTCTACAACACCACCAGCAGGACTTTTGCAGTACATCCAATCCAGTGCTCTGGAGCGATGCATAGTTTCTAATTTATTTAGTTTACTCCTAACCTTAATGATCAGCACTTATTTACTCCAGAAGTAATAAAGTAATACGATCCACAATTTTTGTTTTCGGAAATGCTACCAGAGATGCACTAAGCAGCAAGAAATCAAATTGCACAAGAAAGACCACTGAATAAGTTGCCAGCATTTCCTAAATAAAAGTAACTAAAGGGAGTGGGGGTAGAAAAAGAAGGAAGAAAAGCAAAACCAAAGGAACCAATAGTAACTGCAAAAGAGACAAGTCAAGTTACCCTCATGCATCTTTCTCTATGGGACACTTGAAATAAATTTAAGACTAGACATTTGTCTTCCAGAATGAAAGAGACTCTGTAGCAGGTGCTGAGCAGAACAGTTCAATTAACATGAACTGAAGACTTTCCATAGCAGTAGGAGATACCATATCAGCTTCCTTTATGGTGCAAAGGTCTATATTCA
This sequence comes from Charadrius vociferus, assembly GCF_000708025.1. Classification (NCBI taxonomy): domain Eukaryota; kingdom Metazoa; phylum Chordata; class Aves; order Charadriiformes; family Charadriidae; genus Charadrius; species Charadrius vociferus. Next base: position 244,374 of record NW_009647512.1, on the reverse strand, counting down.
CACTGATTAACTTCTAAGATGCAACTTCCTGAAATCACTTTGCAGTTCTCTGTAGCTTCTAGGAATGAATCAACTAGAGGACATGCATATGTTTTGCCTTACGTTCACATTATGGAAAAGTACGAAACTTACAAACAATATGGTTCTTATAAAAGTCAAATACTTCCATAATGCATGGTTTCATAATATAACACAATGCTTTACAATATTGTTGTCTTACCTGATACGACAGAAAAAAGATTTTTCTTCCATGCAATCCTGGGTGGAAGACTCTAGAAATATTAAACATATTTATAACAAGTTACAAATTACTATGAGATTACAATATTTAAAACAAGACTTTTCCTTGAGTAGTAAAGGCTGAATTATTTAAAAAGTTTATGTTCCCTGAAGTCTCCATATGCATTTGCTAAACAATGTACTTCATAAGCAACTAAATCTGAATACCACTCATTCTGAGGCTGGCATGTGAATCACAGCTGCTTGCTTATTAAGCCTTTTGCCAAAAACATATGTAAACAGTTCTCCACTTTGGAGCTGTTTACTCTCATGAGCTTTTCCAATGTACTTCATAACATTGACCAAAAATGTTTGATTATCTGGGACCCCAAGATTTTATCTCTTTCCTAGAAAAACACTAGGACAGCTAGATCATGAAATTCCCACCCCCTCACAAAAAAGTATTTTTCATGACGGCTTCCTCTCACCTTTTAAGCCTGTTTCCCATCCTTTTGCAGAGTAGCCACAGACTAATTTTCAAGGCAAGCTCTGGTCTTTTGAAGGCCTTAGTGCACAATACTTTTAGATATTTTATTCTATGGCAGCTGATGCAATAGTGTGCATAGTTCCACTTACTGCGTTTTTGAAATTTGAAGCTAACACAAACATAAAACTACAGAAAATGTTTCACGAAAAAAAAAGCATAACTGAATAATATCTGTAATTAGGATCACATGGTCAGAATTCACCATTCACCCTGTTTTGAGCCAGAGATTGAACTAGAGATCTCACAAGGTCCCTTCCGACCTGCTTTATGTATGCATTACTTAGTACGTATTCATTGCTAATTGTTTTTTCAGATTAAATATCGTTCACACTCTGACTTAACTTAATAGACTTGGGATAAAATGAATTGGAATTTCAAACATTTAGACCAGACCTTGAATTTCAAGTGTTTGGTTAAAGTAGTTGGCAGCTGTTCCTCAATTCCTAACAGCTGTAGCTACACTAGTAAAACAATCCTCCCACAAACAAATATCAAGTGCCCTAAGACCTCTGACCCTTCACTATTAGCACACCTAACATCATTTTTCTAAGGCTAAAAGATACGATTATACTTAGTGAATGCACAGTGATTGTAGCTGAAGTACATTTTTCTACACTGTAATCAAGGTGTCCAGTATTCAAATTTTAAAAGGAAGGAGGTAGAATATTATCCTCCTTATATTTGAAGAAAAGAAATTTTTAAGAAAAACTGTGGTCATTTGATTGCTAGTAAAAATGGAAAGCAAACTCACTATTCAGCATGAATACCTACCTTGTTTTCATTCATCATTTGGATGAAAGGGTCACAAGAACCAATAAACAATGACATTCAGAAGAGTTTTAGCCAACAGATAAGACTTGCTGATTTATAAAAGTGTGTTATACATCTAGGATTGTTCAGAGATGTTCTAATAATGCATCTGTGTTATATCCTCAAAAAGTGATGGAGAAGGATATTGAAATCAGTTCAAGTATTTGCGTTTGCATGACTGAAAGGTCAGAGGAAAATATGTTGTTGAGACCACTCACCTGCTCTATTGCAAATATTCCATGATGGTAATCTGTATGGGGTAGTAGAAGTATAGAACACACTGACATCCTGAGGTGCCAAGAACTCCACAAATTTGGCATTTTTAAAATAACCCCTCTTGCAGCGGAGAATAGAGGCAGCTTGATCAGAGATGTACAAAATTTTCCCAGTAATCAGAGAAACAGCTACAGCAAACATATCCTAAAAACAAAAATCTCAAATTATCCGGACAGTTTAAAACATTATTCAATCTGGTATGTATTTCTTAGAAAAGCATCTAAGATATAAAAGCATTAATAAGTTTCAAATAAAAATTAAGGAAATTGTGTTTAACTGCATCTGTTTAGGGAGCAATAAAATAAAATAAAATTAATCTGCGCATGAAGTAGACACAGTACACTTTTTGAACTATGCAGTAACAATACTTACTGGGCATCTTACTGGGTTACAAGCCTTAAATATCATTGCCTAAAATTTTATGATGCAGAATGACTTTACAAATTAGAAATTAAAGAGCTTCCAGCTATAAAACTGCACAATTTTCTTGTGCTTGTTACAGGCATATTTTACATTCATGAAATTCAACTCTTTTGTTAAAGGCTGTTTATGTTAGCTTGTCTGTCCACTGCAAAGTGAAAAAAAGTGCTCTAAACCACTTGGTAAAAAAAAAAAATATGAGTAAACAAGTGGAAAAAAAAAAGTCCCATACAACCATACACACAATCCACTTGTATCGTTTCACATTGTTTTTCTTCTTTACACAGAAGAGTTTCCTGCGTCATAACCTTTAGTGCTCTATCCACTAACACTATACACAAACTTAAGAGTTGTCGTCACAACACCAGTTTCACAAACTCAGATGCTTCAGATCAATTGAACAATGTTTATGGTATTTGGCTGAAATTCTCAGTTGTACTCTAGACTTCCTATTTATTTTACCTTATGGGCAACCTTTGCTACTCATAGCTACATCAAAACCCATCTACTTCAAGTAGGGGAACATCCCCCATCATGCCACTATTTTATTGATTTCAAACTTCATACATTCAGGCAGAGACTTCAGGAAAAAAAAGAAGGTAGTCTAATAAGTTTAGATGCAATTATTTTTCGCAGACTCCATAATATATCCCTAAAACGCTAGTAATGTGGAAAATAAATTAAAAAATTTATTAATCGTTCAGACTGTCATTTTACTGCTAAAAACTACGCTGATTGTCATAGCTGTTCTTATGAGAAGATGAGAAGACATAGTATCACTGGATCACACAATAAGCCTACACCAGTTGCAGTGACTAGACAAATACCACAGAAGAGAACACAACAAATCGGGATTCCAACCCTTTCATCACTTTTCAGTCACACACAACGGATAAGTGAAACATCAAATAACCCCTACTGATAAGGATAAACTGCAACAATTCACAGGTCTGCCTTGACTAAAATTTGGAAAGAGTTACTCTCCAACTTTAGCAGGTGTTGTAAAATGAAAACTAATGACCCCTCACAGTGCATTATATAACACAGATGTTGAGATATGTCACACCATCATCTCTACGCATAAAGTACAATTCAGAGGACCAAGGAGTTTAGACTACTTATTTCCCACCTAACTGACAGAAAAAAGCTTAGATCAAGGTTCCATTGGCAAAATCTATGAAGGCTCAGAGTTTCTACTCAACATCCCCTGGAAGGCAAAAGCCACTTTCTTCAGTTTATTGGCCTAGCTACCAACTCTTACCTTCCAAAAAGAAGGCATGCTTGAGAATTCCAGTTCTAGAAAACATTTTCAATACACACTGTAGCCTTGGGTCACCATACTCACCGCATTTTTCGTAATGTACTCTGAAGTTATAGTCTCCACTTCTTCCACCGTGTAAGATGACACATTGAGTCCAGCAGGTTGGGATTCATTAATCATCAACAATTGGTAATACTCCTCATTGGCTACATGAGAATATTAAACAACTTATATTAAGAATTAAAAATCTCATCAATAAACATCCAGCCTGGAAGCCATAAATGGACAATGCTTTTTTTGGTGTAAGCACAGAAGGGGCAGTTGGGAAATCGAGGTACTACTCCAAATTAGTTTTTCCTCGATAGAGCTTCCTCATCAGTAACCCAAATAAATTTACCCACCTTAATATAGCCACATGTGTGTGATCATATACTTTGGTGTGTTTGACAGCTCAAATAGTATGACATTGTAAATTGTTTTCAAATTATTTTTTTAACTCAACAAATATCAGCAAAATATCAAGCACCTAGAAAGCTGCTTTAACTCCCAAAGGAACACAAGTTAACAGAGCCAATAAATGGGAACACCACAAAAACATCTCTTTAGAGATGTTTTCAAACATAATAAACTTAGCTTTACACAGACAACCACATTTGAATTCCTACTTTAAATGTTTAATTTTATCCAGGTTGGCATTATCTAGGCAGTATCATACTTTATTACCTTTAACTTGTTTAATGCTTTTAAGGGCATATTTCAACGTCGTTAGGACACTAGATTTGCCTTTAATTCTCTTTTCAGAAGGAAGGTGAGCTTTCAGCTCTTGTAATGTTTTCAGCAATTCCTTTTGTGTTTTGGCTTTAGTGGACTGCTCACTACTGTAGGATTAAAGACAAAAATAAAACGTCACTTGAATGGCTTGAAGTGACACACCATCTTCATAGAAGCCCAAATATACTCTGACACTCACCACGTACCTAAATTTGTACAGCTAGTTGCATTAATTTTTCCAATACTTAGTTCCAGCATTGAGAACTTACAATAATTCTTAAATTAGCTAGAATCATTTAAAATGAAATATTTACCACCACCTGAAACCTTATTTTAAAATGTACTCTGTATATACAACAGTACATATACCCAAGCACCACAGACATATTTTTTTGGCCACAGTCTCCCTCCTCCCTTTTTAGTGGTATTTTCCTTAGTTCCTTTCAAATTCAAACTCATAGAAATGTTCATGGACTTCAAAGGAGAGAAGCAGGAGGTCCATTCAAGTCTTCACCTCCTGTTCGAGCAGGTTCTCATAAGAAAGGTCCCTGAAAAGGGAATGGCAGTGGGAGAGCATCAAGTTAACAAAACAAACGGAAATCCTTGGAAAACGTATCCCAGTTAAGCATGGCAATACATTAAATAAGATAAGGAAACTTGACTAAATAGGTAGGGTAAAGAATCAGAGGAGGATGGAGACAGAAATTGCATTCACATTTCTTAGGTGCACATTCAGAAGTGCTGTCTCAGTGTAGAAGGTCAAACTACAGAGATTATCAGTGCCAACGTCAGAAAGTTATTGCCTTGCTTCACAGTTCCTGATATTTCTCCCCATTATTAAGACGTGCTGACAAAATCAAAAAGGAAAAGAAGGTAAGGGAAGGGAGGAGGTAGATGACAAAGATTGGTGGCAGGTGGGTAGGAAGCAGTTAAAATGAAAAAATCACCTTGTCTTTCTCATTGGAGTAGATTTTAAAAGCTAATCAGTCACAACAATCAAGGGAATTCTAGAGCTTTTCTTAAACCTTCCTCAAAATAAATTCTTTCCCATCAAAAGGAAGGTCTTCTCTTACCACCTGACTGTCATGGCTGATAATCTCTAAGAAGTTACCCTAAGAACCACTGTAGAAACAATAGTCTTGGCAAACGCACTGCCCTGTCTGAAGGGCTCAAAGTGGCTTCAGCTTCCAGGTAATTTTCAAGAGGATTTCTGAACATTTTTCTGGGAAGTTTGAGAAGTTGTTCGGGTAGATTAGTCATCTGACAGGCTTTGGGTGTATTTCACCAAAAATGTTTGGAAAGTGACAAAGCTGGCTCATACTAGAGAATACACATTGTTCTTGCTTACATCGCAACGTACTATGAGAAACATAGCATTCACTTCATCAGCGGTCATTTTGTACTGAGAAATAATGGCAAGGCATAAGACAAAAGAGTATAGTACTCCCTTGGGAAACATTATGTTCATGCTGTATATTAAAATCACATCTACAATGTAGCTTGACAGTTTGGACTGACACAATCAAACAGGGCTTTGTTAATAGAAGAACCCTCCACGCTGGCAGTAGGAAGAAGAGAGAGGGAAAGGACTATGAAATAACAGAGTATACTGCTGGTTTTGTCGTCTCTGAGTATGCTTCATGAGAGCAGTCAGACTTTGCAAGAAAAGAAACCTTTCCAAATTAGCCTACAGCAGCAGCAAATATAGAAGATGGACCTCCTTGGAAACCCAATACAACTCAAAAATGTTTTTCCAAAGTTCAGTAGCATAAGGCACAGTAGCCAACTGCAGGGAAGGTGTGACTTGCAGAAGACAGAATAAACAAGTTCTATAAAGATAGGCGCTAAACCTGTATCTTATCTTTCTATTTTAGTCTTCTATCTAAAGATAATTCTCTAGATACCCTCAGTCTCCCATTCCCAAAAGATGATCAGATTCCGCTCTGTAACACACTAGCACTCTGCTTGACAGCTAAAGGAAAACACTGTAGCATCTGGATTCCTATTTATTTCTGAGGAGAGAGTAATTAGCAAAATTTAAAATAAAGAGGTGTTAGGAAAACTGTAATAAGTAACCCTCCAAAAATCTTGCAGTGAAGTAAATGGAATCAATGGGAAAAAAAGATTAAGAAATGCCTTTGATTCACTCTGTCTTTCATTCTAAGCAACACGAACTCCAGAACACAATTTCAAATTGAAAATACAGCATGGAACAAGATCTCCAGGTGCCTGCAAGGGAGACACAGAAAATAAGTTCATCAAGCACCAAAAGGTGCAAAGGGGTAATTTACCACTTCTCTAATAACTGCATCAGGTAGAAACACTATCAGGTAGGTACATGTAGACAGGGGTCTTAACACCAGTATGCTATAGCTAGATATCCTGCATCTACTCAGGATCAGATTTTGGTCTCCTGATGAGAAGCTGACTTAAAAAAACCCAACAAGTACAGTAGGGCTCTCTGAAGTGTCCAGATTTGAGCCTTCAATGCCACCAGGTTTCTCAAGGCTATCAGTGTCAGAAGCAGAGTTCATACAGAGGGATTCCTGCAGCTCATGTTGGTTTATCCTTATAGACTTGAGGCTTGAATCCTGGCGAATGGAACACAGGAGAGGCAGACGATATGACTGCTGGACATCAGAACACATCCAATTCAATGGGTGAATTCTGATGTTAAAACACTACTAAGTTGTCCTCAGGCAATGGCTTTACACTAAGTTCTGAAGAGCAGAAAATTTAAAGAAAAGCTTCAAAAAACGACTAGAGATGAAGCAATATTCAAAGTGAACCACAAAAATAAAATTACAGAGTTAAGCTACCAAATCAAAGTAAGATGACTTGAAAGGTTATGCACAACTTGATGAAACAGCAACAAAAAGCTCTTAATTCAACTGTGTGGTTAATAGGATGTGTGACCAATTATAAACAGGAGAATCAAAGATAGGATTTCTTGCGTATTCCTCCAGGTTTAGCCAAAACAAAACCAAAACACAATGCTATTTAGTTTTCCCCATTCAGCATTACATACATACAGATTACTGAAAAAATGTGCACATTGATTTACCTGCATCCACTGCTAGACTGGTTGTGTTCAGAGTTCGCAATCATCAGACTAAACGCATTTGAGCTTGAACTAGAATAAGGAAAGATAGAAAGAGATTAATATCAGTAAGCCTAAAAATTAACTTTTAGTTCATTTTATCTTTACATTTTCCTATTAGTGACTGGCTATCTAGAAAAAAAACCCCAACTTTAAAAGTTTCTGCATGGTATAGTAAATGGAAACTGTAGCTGTTGCACATTTGTCTAAGAAGACAGCTCTTACTGTAACTTTGTTCTGTACACTAAGCTATTATTTAAAAGATTAAAATAGCACAGTTGTATCCTTACACATAAGAACAGACTGACACTTTTTGATATACAATTATAGAAGCTAGTTTACAAGAAATCATAAGGCAAATTAACACACAATGATGAGAAGAAAGATTCAAATTAAGCTGGCCCCATGGAACCCTAGAGACCTTTATGAATTATATTACACAATTTACATCATAGGAGATCACAAGTTAACTAGAACACTCAGCTTCAATCTGAAGATACGCTTCATACCAGAGATGTTATGAAACTGGATTCAAATGAAAAAAGCCTATAGTGACAAAAATAAAAGTGAAATTTATTTAATATTAGCTACTACCTTTTATGACAGTCTGACGATTCCATAAGCATTGCTGAATCTTTCCCATTTTCATCAGATTCATGGCCATGAGAATCATGCCCACTCGAGTAGTTCTCATTTGTATCATTTCCACTGAAGTCATTTCCACTGGATCCACTGCTCATTTCAATATCTTCCTGAAGAACTTCACGAGAGTGTTCAGGCTTTGTCTGAATTTCTGAATCTTCAGCAATCATCTGGCTATGGTTATTTGCAAGTCCAGAATAATCACTCATTTTCTGTTGCTCTTCTAAAGAGAACGACGAAGAAATGCTTTCACTGATACCGGGCTGCAGCTCAGGGTTCTGCTCCTCAGTGCTAGAGTAGAACCCCTTGAACTTGATAGAGTCCATGGGATACTCATTAGAAACACTGCCAAAATCGAGCGCAAATCAAGCCATATTCAGAATTTTCTCTCAGTACAAATTCTGTTTGGAAGTACAGACCCATAAATCTGAGGAAGAAGGGAAGGAAAAAACCAATTATTTTCTTGTTTGCCTTTGCTGACAAATTGGAATTCTTACTGACTGAAGAAATTAAGTGATATTCATGGTTAATATATTCAGCATTTGAACAGTGAAAAGTTTAACTTAAATGTAACTGCAAACCTAACAATGTTTTATTATGGAAAAGGTATTATTTTTTAGTAAAACCCCCACAAAAAAGAGCAGGTGTAATAAACACGAAAAACTCCTTAAAAATTTAAATATTCACTTGATTTCTATTCTTAATAGTTGACAATTTTACTGCCTGGATATGGACAGTAGCTATTACCGTTTTCAGTGAAACCATTTCCCTGGCTTCCAGTTAACCTTGATAAACAAAAAGATTCTATTCAGACATCAGAGGATTCCTTATTTGGTTTGGAGGTTGTTTGGGGTTTTGTGTTTGTTTTTTGTTGGGCTTTTTGTTTTGTTTTGAGTTTTTTTAATACATAGCATTTTTTTTTATTTTAAGATCAGTTCTGCCATTTTCACCAATTTTTCATGTCTGTCTTTGTATGTATGCAGGTAGACTGAACATACAGTAGGAACAGGGAAACTAAGTACACAAACCCACCTATTTATCAACAATAAAAATTCTAAGACACAAATAAGCCTGAGAAGAATTTTATCTAACGATTACCACTAATTCAGGGGAAAAAAAAACAAAAAAACAAAAAAACCCCCCAAAACCCAAGAATTGCATTGTTTAGAAAAGTAAGCTTAAAACAAAACAAAAAATTCCCTGCTTTTAAAGCAGATTCTAATGCACCAGGCTCAAAATCAGAGTGTATATGGAAGTGAATTAAGAACAGTTCAACTTTATGAATAAAATATAGATATTTAATCTGACTCATTTCCTCATCTATTTCAGCAACCCACAGAGACAATAATACAACAAAACCATGAACTAAGATTCTCTGAACAATGTCATTCATCATCTGGGAAAAAAAAAACATTTATTTTTAAAACAGAGACATGTTTGTTCCTTCCTCTTTGTTTCTTTAAAATACTCCAGATTACAACTGTTGACTAATAAACTTCTGACTGGAATAACAAAGTCAATGAAAAAATCTGCAAGTAAGTTTTGCTAATATTAACCACAGCAGCTTCCTTTTAAAAGCAAATAAATATATTTTATTTTTTTTTTAGAAAGCCTGCAACAGAAAACATTAACTTCATATTCATTTAAAATACACTATGTTTCAACTTCCCTCCCCCCAAAAATATACACCATTGAAACTATTTTCTTACCCTCCTAATTGCTGTTTTTCCAGACATTTTACGTTTATTTTGAGTTTTTCAGAAGAAAACACTACTCGTCTCCTCGTTTGGCCAAAGTAATATGCAAGATACCTGTTTTCATTTGAAAAAGGAAGCATAGTTTAAGGACATTCATTTAAGCTATCAGTAATGGCATACAAATAAATAAATCATTTTTTTTCTTTACAAGGTTATTCACTAGTACTTTGTTATAGGTAATAATAGAAAACCTCCTTTGGGTAGAGTAAAATATACCGACATTTTACTTCTGCATGTATTCACTTCAGGTACTCTAATCCGGACTAAATAGACATCCTGTTATGTTGTTGTATTGAACAGTAGCATACAGGCAGTAAATTATACTTTAGTACCTCTAACAGTTTTTTCTGGACCAACTAAGCCACTTCTATCTTAAAAATTACATAACCAGAACATGCAATAAAAGAATATTTACTTACAGATGAAACTCTAGTATTACTTCACAATCGCATATACTCTGGTGGCCAATGATTAACTAGATCTGACAGTTCATCTCTGATAGACAGAGCTCACACTTTCACATGCCTTACTTAGCTAGACATTTTAATGAAGTCCTGTCCCTGTATATAGTCCACTTTGGCCACACATGCTCCGAATGAGCCTGACTGGTTAGTGGTACCTATGCTATCAGCAGTATCATGGCCTGTGCTTAACAATGCAGGGCTACCTCTGACTCATTTTGTCTGACAGTGACCAAAAACGTCAAAGGGCTCAGGAGAGTGAATATAGAAGGTGGCACTGGGAATAACTATACGGACAGCACATGAGACAGACCTCCTGCTACTGTAAAAGTAAGGAATGTTTTATAAATGTGTTAATCCACTCTCACCCAGGAAATTTTCTTACCACTACTTCAAGTATTGCAGAAATAAGAGCATCTGTCTAGTTAAATAACTGAGTCAACTCTCAAGAAGCCATTTCTTATGTGTCATTTGTACTATTATTTTTCAGAGGCCACTGAGGCTGTAAAGTTCTATAGAGGATTCAGTGAGTAAAGGTACTCCAGCAAACTACTCAGCTAGCAATGGGATGGCTTTTTTTTACCTTCTCTGTGAAGGTTAAAAGTAACCTTGGAGATTATCTACAGCACTTTGTCCACTTCAAGTAAGTGCCTTATGCACATCAAAATTACAAAAATGAACACCATCATGATTAAAATGAAGCTTTTCAAAAAAAAAAAAGACAGGTCTGACATGTAGGAATTTAGGGTGACATCAGACATTCCTCATACTATATTCTGTGCCCAAGGTAGGGGTTTCCTCCTATTTTGCTGACAAAATGTTACTTAGAAAGAACTTTAGATACAAGAGAAAAACATACTGCCATAACCAGAACACCACTATCTGCTAGTAAACTATGTTACATGATTTCTTTAGAGGTAGGGAAAAAAGCTCTCAAAAAAACCCCAACTTTGGGCTGCTATACTTAAATCCCTTAAAGAAAAAAAACCATATAAATCACTAAGGGCCTGTCTGTTGGCAGTTCATGCTTATGAACCTATCAGAATAGCTCTAAATTCTCTAAAGATATTTAGCCCAATATTATATTAACACACATATCAGGAAAATTGTGTCATTTACGGGAACAGCAGTAATTGTACCACATCTTTCCTACTCTGAATGCAAACATGTTGTATTTCAGTCTTTAAGTGTAAATAATCTCTTCTCCTGAATTCTGAGGCCAAAGAGTATTACGTATGCCATAGTATATCCAGCCCCAATAGTTGTATGCAAATACTTTTTTTTTTGGAACAACCTTTCCTTGGAAACTTATTTCCCCAGTCTTTTCTATAATCTTTGGAAGTTTAAGAGTCAATGAAATTGTGCCATAGCTCGCACGAAGAGTCTTACAGTTTGAAGTTCTGGGATGTTAAACCATGGATGAGTGATTTTTTTCCACCTCCAAATAACATCTATTGTCTCGTCTCTTCTCTTCTTTCTCTGACACCTAGGCTAGCTTCTGCCAGGTATTTGTAGGGAACTTCAATAGTACTTCTTTAAGTAGGAGAGAATAATCCCCAAAATATATCTATATAGGCTGGCCAATAACTTTTGAGAAGTTTCCTGTGCCTCCTTGACCAAGAGTTGAGTAATTCAATGACAGTAAAGATTTCAGGGGGTTTAAAGCTATTTTTTATTTTAAGCAATGACTTCAAATTAAGAGAATCACCAACATAAAAGAAATAGGTATTGGCCTATATGAGGTACCAGGTGAATTTTCTTCCTCTTGATACCTGGCAGAAACTTGTGTCAGAAAACACTTAAGTTGTGTTATCTTCTGTCTCTAACTAGCAACATGCCAGAGCTTCTGCAGCTTTCCCCACAGTAAGTACCTATGCAGTTCCTACTAACTACATTACAGTGACTACAATATGGAGCCCATGGACAACAGTGCCACAAACAGAAATGAGTACCCCAGTAACGGAGAAGATACAAGCTTGACCTTTTTAAAGGTATCTTTCGAGAGAATCGGCTCAACTCCTTGAGACGGAATGGTGTTCTTAGGCAGGACTGGAAGACTAATGTCACTGAAAGTCAGTCTAGCATAAAATTTCTTCTGTTTCAAAATCTCAAAAGCCTCAGTGCCAGAGGCACACACCAGAGTAAGGAATACAGGAAAAGTAAATAGGAAGGAACAAGAAAAACATTGTGATAGACTTCCAAGAGGTTCTGGGGAAAGAAGGAAGAGGAGTGTTTCTAAAACAAGAGCTTGTATAATAAATAAAAAAGCCAAGATCCCTCAAAGTAGCAATGTTAATATACTCCATAAAATTGGAGATATTTTCTAAGAAAAGATTGGAATAACTGTGAAAAAAGAATAGGCTGGCAATTACCCTACACCGTGCTCCGTGCCTGTAACTTTGGTAAGAACTGATGCATCTTGCTAGACTTTGCTCTCAGACAGAGGAAGACCTTAAGTGGAACATTTGCATGCATACACAAGCACCATGCAAACACTTTAGGAGCACAGAGGGTCAGTCATCCCAGAGAGATTAATTATCGTTGAAACTAATCTCAGTCAAAATGACATAATAAATTGCACATATTCACCCCACTTATATGCTTGAATAAATTTCCTATCAACAACCAAACAAGACTGAAAAGGTAAAGCTAGCATGCTTTCTCAGTCTGAAGTTCTCCCCCATTACCACAGTTTGAGGAAGGTAATTGCACCTCATACCAAGTTCAGTAAACAAGTGCAGACAGTCAGACAGAAACAGAGGAAGAGCTCTTTTACATTTGATCTTGAGAGAAGTACATTAAGCCATTTTTTCCTCATTTTCTGCTCCATCTTTCTAAACTTTTAAGAGAGGTTGTCTATTTTGACTCTGTAAATAAAAACTTCTTCTTAATCTTAAATTGTCACCAGTTAAGCTTGATTTTAAGGCAACCGGATCACAAAAAACATTCTACTCTGGGAGGTTTGCTCTGTCTGGAAAAGTCACTCTAGCAAATACTAGAGCTCTTCAAGATCCTGATGCAGTGTATGAAAAAGGCAACATAATTGCACTGAACACTAAGGACAAATGTAGGCATTAATATGCCAGGTTAGATGCACAGGAAAAAGTCTTCTGGTTATTCATTAGCTACAGTAGTTCCTTTATCCTGCAGTAGGACAATGGAAACAGCCTGAACTTTAGTGTGCCCAGAAAAACACACCAAAATATGTATGGAGAAACGCTTGAAGAAATAATGGCTTTATGCTTTTGAAAATCCCTCTTAAGAAGGACTGTAGAACACCAAGGAGGCAAATTTCTTTTGAACCTATGGCATTTAAACTCAAAAATTGTTTCAGCAGGGATCTGTTACATTCAGAGAACAAACTTTTCCAGATTTCTTTGCACACAAAAAATATCATGTCTAGTACTGGCATTTAAAGAATGAAAAACTAAAATTCCAGATTCAAAAAATACCTTATTCAAGAACTAAGTAAGAGGAAGTTATCTGAAGATTTGAGCCTAAATTTGCAACTAATGTGAGCTTAGCAATATTACCAAATGAAGCAGGAGGCACACCACAGTTTATGACCACACTTCAGACACATGAATATTTGGGGGCTCTTAACTGTACTAGCACCAATAGGAGACATACCTAATGGTCAGGATTCAATTTTACTGAGGATGTTATCTACAAGAAAAGTTTCCACACGTCTTCTGGATGATTGCTTTGCAAAATGGTAAAAGTTTTCTCATTTTTAAGACAAATAACTAGCAGGGGTTTAATCATATAATACAATTTTAGAGAAAACTGAAAATTAACATCTACAATGAATGCATTCTCCCTGTGCAATTAGACAATAATTAAATGCTTGGTAGTAGCAAAACATTAGGAAAAAATGTTGAAAAACAAACAATAACCCAAGAAGTGACTTGTCTAACTGTGCAACTTCACCAGCAATAACGTTGAGGACTTCACTTTTTTGTGGCAAGAGACAGAACAATTAACAGAATACTTTCACTAGGACACTTTCTAGTTAGGGGAAAGAAAAAGAAAAAGATGGCAGTATTCTTGGACTTAACTATAAGAAAAAAATAACAAAAGATGCTTAACAATTTCCTGCAGGACTTTTTGAATAAATAAAAAAGCAGCTTTTTTTTTTTTTATAGATTCCTCATCTCACTGAAAGTCATCATAAACAAGTTTTGCTCTTTTTCTTAACAAGGAATGAGGCGTAAGGCAATTTTCTACTTACGTCAATAAAATTATCAACAACATCTAGACTATCACAGAAGTGCTTCCATAAAATCTGAATTTCACAGCATTCATTTAACGATTTGTTGATAAGGATTCACCTTTCAGTTCAAGAGTATCCTGAACACAGGACTGTTATTTAAATAAAAGTTAGTAACATCTTTATAAAGGTGATCCCAACTAACCACTGCTTACAGCTGCCACTTGACAACAGAGGAGCTGATCAAGACGTAGCCTTGGCCCAGAGGCATCCCAGTTCCACCCTGAATTTACAGCCGCGTTTATATAGGAAGAGGTCAGCATAAGCACCAGGCCAGGGCCCTCGCATCCATAGTAAGGATGCTTCCAACCAGACTGTTTTCTCAGTGAAGAAACTCAAACCCGAACTTAAGAATAAGTATGGTTTTCGGCTAAAAACATTTTGGCTTCAAATAATATTGCTCCCAGTTTTACCCCCCAAAAAATAGTTCTCAATAAGTATACACATATGACTAAAATCACAGTTCTAAGATAAAACACACACAGAACAATATATTTTCTGCATAAGCTCTAGGTGCATGGGAGGGGAAGCATCTTTCTACTAACATGAATCATAACAGTTACACGTTTCTTACCTGTTTTTTCTATGAAAAGTTGGTAAAAGTGTTTATCAAGCTCCCTCCCAGTTAGCATCAAAAGCACGAAGTGCCTAGGTCCAGAGTCTCCCACATGCATTTAATTCTTGTCTCATCCTCTTCTACTGGAAAGCTTTGACCATTACAGAATCCGGACACCTCTATAACTATAAAATATAAAAGAAATACCTGGGCCCCCCAACAGTGTCCTCTTCAAACAGATACCAGAGAGATGCTCACAGTTATGCCATGCCTATGCAGATAAATGTTGGTTAAACATGAAACTGTCATCCAGCTGAGGAATCAGATACAAATTTGCATTTTAAAATTAGTCCTGGTCTAAAGTAAGGTCTTACAGAGTTTTAAAATAACAGAATCTTCTACACTAGATAAAATAACCCTTCCGATTCACTATCAGTATGGTATCATACTGATACATGAATAGTATGTAGACAGTCTGTATGGGCTGACACAGTCACTAAGACTGAACGGCCAACCTCTCCAGTAGATAACAGAGCAAAATGCCTGATGTAGGCAACAGGAGCTCCAAGTGCTTAAGAAGTTTGGTTAGAATACCATTTTAACACCTGATTTAAACTCATCTACATCACTGCAGGCATGGTATGAGCATTAATGAGTTTACTAGGCAAT
Source organism: Charadrius vociferus (assembly GCF_000708025.1). Classification (NCBI taxonomy): domain Eukaryota; kingdom Metazoa; phylum Chordata; class Aves; order Charadriiformes; family Charadriidae; genus Charadrius; species Charadrius vociferus. The sequence goes on along the minus strand of NW_009647512.1, from coordinate 228,615 downwards.
TACAAAATTTCAATTCACAGAATCACAGAACGGTTGAGGTCGAAAGGGACCTCTGGAGGTCTTGTCTAACTCCCTATTCAGACAGGGTCACCTAAAGTAGGCTGTCCAGGACCACCTCCAGATGACTTCTGAATATCTCCAAGGATGGAGATTCCACAGCCTCTCTGGGCAATCTGTTCCAGTGCTCACTCACCCTCACAGTGTGTTTGAGGAAAAAAAAGGTGTTTCCTTACATTCAGAAGTCTGTACTAACAAAGTCACCAACACTATTAATCTTCCTAATAAAAATAGTTTCCCAAGAACGACACTGGGAATTTCAGCAGG
>NW_009647512.1:218950-228279 GCF_000708025.1 Charadrius vociferus | reverse complement strand
CAGCAGGAAAAAGAAAATCTGAAAGCTCTTCTATTAAATCTGGGAAGCTAAGTCTGTTGGTACATGCCGCTGCCATGTAACGCAAAGAAATACAAGAATCAAAATCAAAAGTTCAGAAGATCAACATTTGTGTGGCAAACAATTACATCACTTTAAGTGCTTCATTTGAATATGCAGAAGGAATGTTTGGAACAAAAATTTGGAACAGTGTTCAAATCTCAAGCTAACCATTTTGGACCACAGCCCATGTTAACATGCCTTAATTTAAAATGCTGCACATCTACCAACTGTTAAAAGTACATTTGTGTTGGCCAGACTTAAGAAGAATTTATTCACAACATTCCATTCTGCATAACGTCTCAAAGCTGATATGAGTTCTACAAGTCCCAGATTATGATACAAATCTGTGTATGTTGGTTCTTTAAATATTTTGCCTCCGTCTTTATCATAAATTGATAAAATAGGACTTAAATTATAAGCTTTCTATCTTTGACCACGAGAAGTGTTAAAAATTGCCCTATCTGGACCTACTTGCAGATTTCGCAATTTTTAGCTCGTACACTGAAAATGTGGAATGTCTTTCAGCACTAGTTAAATACTGGTTTAAAAGACACCTCTTCCAATTCCCTCACACTAACTCATCTCCCTGTAATCTATATTTCCTTAATGGAGTTATGTTTCTACATTCACGAATCAAGATCTACAAGAAATTAGCCGCAAGGTCTTGCCTGACTATTTATGAAGTGACATAACACTTCTCTAGTTTGATGACCTCCATCAAGACATTTTCCTAGACAAAAAAGGTAAAAAAGGTTTAACAAAGTCTAGATATGAAGAGGGTATTTGCAGTAACAGCATGTACCATTTTAATTGGGTATCATATTGGCTTCATCTCCTTAATGCATTCAGGAACACAGTAAGAAAAAACAGTCCTTGATAACTACTTAAAATTCTCATGACAAAGCTTTCTACAATTTAACTGAAAGCTAAGACAAATCTACGCCAAAAGGATTTTTATATGAAACTAAATACAAGTCATTCAAACCAGACATTTTATCAGTTTGAGTAGAATTAGAGGCAGTTAAGTCTAAACTTCTGGTTTTCTATTATTTATCAGGGGAAATGTACAGGTGACTGAGTATGCCCAAATCTCAAAGAACTGAAAGAGTTTATCCATGTATGCCATCTCAAGAAGGCCTTTACTACAGAAGGAAGTCTAATTTGATCAGTATATAAAGAAGATAGAACTTGTGAGAATATCTCCTTCGATACTGAAATATAGCTATTCTAAACATACATGACTTCATATATTAGAAAAGAATGAACAACCTTCTTTAGGGAACACACCTGTATTACAGGAACACAACCAAGTTCACTTTCTGTAGAGAACTGAAGTCACACCTGCAACATTGGAAAGAGAATATTGTCAGCTTTAAGAACCTATTCAGATCACATTTTGTAGCCACAGAAAAACAGGGTTTGGTTGTTTTTTGGTTTTTTGGTTTGTTTTTTTTTTCCAGTCATTGAGACTAACCAGACACTGTAGTATTAATTCTCAAAATATCAGTTACAATTTCACCTGTATGGCAATATCACAGTACTATCCAAACTGCTATACTTCCCTTTCCTGTCTTGGGCCAATATTGTCCCATCATCAGATCACATATAACAAAAACACTTGGATAAATATTCTTTGCATCACAGATGACATGCCTCCACCATTCTCCTTCAAACTCTCAGCATTTCCTTTTTTTTTTTTGCTTCAATAACCACCAACTTTTCTTCATTTTCAATATATTTGCATAATTCTGACTATCTATTCTACCTTCTTAATCCACCACACATCCCACCTGAGTTGTAATAAGCTTTTTTGTCATTACTTTCTCATACATTGAACATAAACATGCATAAGTCAGTATCTCTGATGCCACCCATTTCACTTCTCAAAGAGATTAGAATAGTATCAGCCTGTTAGAAAGTAAAGCACAACTGGCCAAAAAATACTGTTGGAAGCTATGACCTGCTTTCTAAATCAAGTCTTAGAAGCATTAACATTTTCCTTTCTCCTCCTGAGCCATCATCCTGATTATCTGAGTAACACTAGCTACTTTGCTTCTGAGCCCCAGAATTTTCCTCATTGTTAATGTTTCTTAACACACCTACAAGAAGAATCAAAAGACTGTATGTTTATTAATAAACTTCTGCACAGCAAACCATGCAGATATAGCACTTGATACAGGACGCTACAATAAATTTCAGTTTCCTAAAGATTTAGAGAAGCCACATCATTTCTATGTGCTTCATGATTTGTACAACAGGTCTTTAAACATTTAATGCTCTGAATATATTTTTATTTTTCAGCATTCTGACATTACAGGTCAAATGAAGCATACAAAGCAGCAATAACAACAACAACAACAAAAATCAGTGCAAACTCACTGAGGAAGAACTTAAATTATAAAGCACTTTCTTGGGGACAGTATAAGACACTCACCTTAGTGAATATACTAACCACGATCTTTCCAAATCCGAAAGTGTCATCAGTATGATCCTGTTTAAAAAGAAAAACAACACACACACCAAGTTTTATAAGAGTAAAAATTATTTATGAAACAAGTCAAGTTCATTTAATAATGCAATACAAGTCCAACCATGTAAAATATGTATGCAACAGATGAAGAACAGTTATAAAGACTACAAATACAAAATGAGATTAAATGCAAGAAATTTTACTGATAAAAACATTTACCATTATTGTAACCTAACTTCTAAATTGGTTCCTTGAACAATGCACAAAATAACTAGTCACTGAATTCTGTTCCCCTTATAAATATAAGAAACCCCCCAAAATTCCACCTCTATGATCTTCATTTATTGTTAGAACATTGTTTAGATAATATAGATATCGACACAATCTATTTTAAAATGAACCATTCACTCATTTGAGCATCCAAGCAGAAGAATGAGTACTATCTAGTATAAAATTTGGGATCACTTATTTGAATAAAAGTTATATTTTTTCTTCCACAGGTTACAATCTTAAAACATTTCACTACCAAACTAACTACAAATTTGAAGTTAACTTCGCAGACGAAAAGCTCTTCAGAAACCTAATTCAACTGAGCAAAAGTATTGACACTGTGACTAAGACTAGTTTCATATTCCAAAATACAAGGATGCATTCTTAAAGAAAAAGCCATTCCCAGCTCACTCAAAAACTTACTTTTTTTTTTTTAACAGGTATAGGTAAAAGGCACAGAAAGAAGCTTCCTTAGCTGTATCCCAGAGGGACAAACAGGAAAAAAATAAATCCCTCCATCCTCAAGTAATGGTTCTTAAACGGACCTAAGCTTATGTCACCACTCACTTCTATTCCTGAAGCACCCACAGCACCACTATTATTTAATTTCCTTCCAGTTTTATATTGGTTTTGTTGTTTTTAAAGCTGTTTATTCTCCCCATGGAGTAATTAATAGCAAAGAGTTAGCCTGAGGTAACAGGACAAAGTCAACTCAGTTTTACTATGAATAGCATGGTACCAGCACATTGTTGAACTTATCGAGTTCACATCATGGAGGGTCAATCTCACCACTGCTGTGCTGACCAACATAGGGCAGCTCCTCATTCATCATTGGCTTTCCTGTAACTATAAGAAGCCAAGTACCAAATAATCTCCCCTTCTCCCCCGAAAAAAGCAGTCAGAACTACTCCTCCACCATCAGGCAAGAATTGTTCTCTCCTCTGCCAGATCAGGAGCGAAGCTTATTTTACCCTTTCAGGTAATTATTGCTTCTTCTGTTAAGCCCACCACCTGTGCTCAAGTCTCCACAGTGGATCCAGACTGGTCAGCCCCAAGAGCCAACAGAAACTGTCTTTCTCAAATTTATTCCTTCACCTTGAATAATAAGCTGTGGCCCAGAGCTAAGTTTAATTGCCAACAGGTTGGATATTTGCCACAAAGACAAAAAAGTGAGCACAGATATACACTCCTGACTTTTGTCCTTTTCAAACAAAATTACAAAAATTATACATTTGAGGAAGTGTTGTGACACAAGTGAGGGGAAAAAGTTATCTCACCCCAGCATGCAGTCATATATTTTACCTTTATTGTAGGTGAAACTAGATCTAAAGTATATACAACACCATATTTCAACTTTAATATTTGTTGACATCTCCATTAAGCAGCCTATTTGCACACCTACTGCTCCCCTCCCTTAAAAAAAAAGGGAAGAATTTCACCGTGGGGTATTAAATTTACAAAAGTTCCAGCCTAATGCTGCTCTTTAGACATTGCTGCAGTTCATACCCAGTTAAAAGATTTCAGTCAGAATGAAAGTCCCATTCTGGAAGACTATGCCAAATAAATTCTCTGACTATTGCTAACACAGCTCCCACCCCATCAGTAATACAGTCCACAAAGCATAGCAACCTAACAAACATGATGTACTTGTCCTATGAGTTGGCTATATTAGTACCAAGAAATAAGAGCTCAAGTCACAGAGGAACCCATGGTAGAGAAGTAATTGAAATCAAAGAAGTGCTTTATATACTGAACATCTTTGCACAATTAAAGAAACTAGCAGAAACATAAAAGTACATGAAATAAGGTCAAGCACAAAAACCATACTAAGATACAAAAGCTGCAAGGAATAAGAAGTATAGGAAGCAAAGCCAACAAAAAAAGGGAAGAACTGGACATCCTTACCACTTCATCTTGTCTCCCTAAGCTTTAATTATAAGAAATTACAGGTGTTATTTAACAGTGAAGCACCTGTTTCAGGACAGGATGTTTGGAAGGCAGTATAGCTTTGGTTCGACTTTTAAAAAGCCAGTTCTACTTTTAAAAGCCATCTATACAAGGAAATCTCTAACTACTCTATCTATAAGAAAAATCAAGCATTAAGAATTACCATGGTACACTCAAAAACAGCTGGAAGCAAAACTCCAGTCTTTCCCGGACATTTTGATGTACAAATGAGCTCTCTTTCCTGCTATCACATCTTTTCAGGATGAACATCAGTACCACTTGCCCCAAAGTTCTGCAGCCTACTCACACAATCTGCAGAATAACCTTGTTCTCTTGCCCCAAGAAACATGCTCTTTATTTCAGTCCCCTTGTCATGTAAACAGCGTGTTGAGACTCTGCCCCTTCAGCACCCCCAATAAAGTTTTGCTTTCTATTGGGAGAAAACAAAGGAAAAAGGAAAATCATACTCCATGATTATATATCTCAAGGAAGGTAAATTTAGTCTCACTTCTTATTGTCTCCTACAAGCAAAGTTGTCTAAATCTGACTACTAAAAATGTCAGGGGAATCAGAAGGCTCCTCTAGGACTATCACACACTACTTCAGCAGCAGCTGAAAACATCTGTACAAAAACTTCCCTTGACCTTACAATAACTTTCATACACACACACACAAAAATCGCATAAACTCACTTGCGTATGTGGATAAGCAGGGAAAACATGCTCTTCAGAAGCACTGACTGTGCAACTTGCATGAAACTTAGTACACTCCTGCTGTCCCTCAGGAACTCTTCAAGAGGGAGAGACAACCAAGAGGACTCTGTACTGGATTAGTACAAGCCAAGTACAGGCATTCAGACATAAAGACCCTATCTACACTTAAAGGATAACCTTAGAAATACAAACAGAAGCACAGAAGCCTGACCTGCGCATGTTCCAGCCAGCACTGCTGGCAAGCAGAGTATAAGCAGGCTGCACGAGCACGCCTGGTGATGTACTAAGCCACTTACTAGAGTACCAGATCACCGTGCGTATGCTCGGGCATGTGGATTCCCATGTGTTCGGGTGCTTTCCTACTACATATGGTTGTTGGCTCACTGTCAGCATGAACAGACTGTGCTCTAAAGAGCAGCTTCAGAGCCTCTCCACAGCCTTTGCAGACATACCCAAACCATCTGACCTTTCTTCATTTTGGTCCTCTCTGTATTTCACAAAAGTGTCTGGGGCCACAAGAAATCCCAGCAACAGATCACAAAGCCATTAGCTTATGAAGTGTGTTTTTGACTGCTGCCTTCTCTTTTCACATGCCCTGTGAACATACTTCACAGAAGGAAGTATCTCACCTATAGCTAAAAAGAGAAAAAAAAAAAAAAATCAAAAAAACCCTTTACATGTCAGAAGGTGGAGTCGTTCTTTACTAACCAACAACTAGCAAGCAAAAGGTTTACCTTACTCCCAAGAGCACATGCAACATTAACAGCCTGCGGTTAACACAGCGGTTAAGTTTAAGGCAGTGGTTAAAACAGGAGAGAGGACAGACACCTTTTACACAGCACACAGAACATCAGCATTACTTTCAAGACCACCATTTTCTGCATCCAACCTTATCTGTACCTGAAAGTGCAAGGCAAAGACCTTCAGAGTAATAAAGCTATATCACAAAGAATAATGCAGATATTAATCGACCCATTTGCTGTTCAATGCTTGCCAAGCTAGGTTAACACAACAAATATTCCAGCAGCTTAAAACTTGCAGAATATGAATATAACTGGATGTGGACAGTATGAACGCAGCAAGACAACCCAGTTAAAAATCTCTGTAATCCACCATCCTCATAGAGGAATTCTAGGCCACGCAACCAAAACCGGACCAAAAAATTCCTTCTCAGAAACACCTGATTATCTAGTAATTATGATGTGGTAACGTTATGAGTATAATACAGTGTCTACAAGACATTCATGCCAAGTGTTACACAACACCTTGCTAAGAACATGATGTTCCCTTTTAACATAGGCCAACCATAGCAACCCTATATAACACACTACAGTTGATCTAGACTAGCGATAATTAACTTGTTCTGCTGGCTAGTGGTAATCTACTTGCTCTTAAACCACACCAAGTATACCTCATCCCACAGTAACTTGCTCATGTGCTTATACTTTAATGGGTTAAAAAAGCTTTTCTGCAGTAACGTACATTTTAATATTGTAAAGATGTGAAGAGAAATAAGGGTGTGGCAACAACCCAGGAAAAATTGGTTTATCAGTCTGTATCTAAACAAACACTTCCTGGTCATAATAAAGTCTGAGGTGGAAGAAAAATCCAGAACTCCACTCCAAATCAGTTTCCCCATTTCACTCTATTCTCATACTATGGCTAAATTCCATCAAAATCTCAGTTTACTCAAACAATGTGATTCTTCACAGGGGAAATTTATTACTATAAAAATCTATTGTCCAGGGACAGGCTCAAGTAAGTCTATCAGACTGAATTATTACATATTTTAATCTTATGATTGAGGAAAAAAGTGGAAAAGTAAGCTATTACACTAGAAGTTGCCACAATACACTGACTCTTTAATGCCTCTCTGCAGAAATCCAAAAGGAATAAGAGTAAGCTGTAAAAATGAAGATTACTTGGATTTTCACAGATAGCACTCGTATTAAAACAAATACAGGAAGTCTACAAGTCCTACCAACTGACAAATAAACAAAAAGCCCAGCAAAACCATGTAGTCTTTGGATCATAAATGAAACCAGAAAACTTGCCGAATCTGAAGAAAGTGCACAAAAGCCAAAATGCTGCTTTGCATGCCTTTACCTTCTGGACTAGGTCAAGCCAAACTACACTTCACTTCTTCACAGCACAGGACAGACCACACTCTTCCACTGCACAGTGTTGGACACTTACACCAACAACCCAGCTAAAGCATTCTCCCTTCTACCTTGAAATAAACACCTAAAATGGCCAAAACCCCACTGCAACTGAAGGATATTACTTTTTTCTTCTGCTCTAGGCCAAAGGCCCTCTCTTTTCCATTATGTCTCACTAGTGAGGTAAGCAACCTCCACAGTCTGGAACAAGGACTCCACACCTCAAGACAGTGCCCTAATCACAAGGCTAACAGCAAGCCTCAGACGAAGCAAAGACACAATCCAGTTCTTCAGTGAAACTACCTCACTTTGCAGAAATAATGCAAGTTTCAGTAAGAAAGGGCAAAAAGAAAGATCACAAGAGCATGCAAACACAGACAAGCATAAGCAAGAAGGAACTTAATGTTACAGTGCAACATGTGGGCACTCTCCCTAACAAGAATCAAATTCTAGGCCCTGCTCCCAAATTTTCTATTCAAGAGCCACTGTGTAAGGTCCATGAACAGCACTACGCCCAAGGCTGAGAAGATCAAAGACACACACAGACACTGAGGCACCCTAGAAGGTATGAAAAGTTTGAGTTTCATCCAGTTCAATACCCTCAAACCATCTAATATACAACAGGATCTGTTTATGGAATAGGGCCACACCATCAAGGCCTTAGCTGTCAGCTTGACATCCTCAAGTCTTATCAACAATCCTACATTGTCAAAACTAACCATTTGCGTTCAGGCAAGATATTCCTCACTGCCATCATTGTGATTAATTCAGATTTTACCTTGACAATAAGCAAAAGCCAGCTCCAAAAGATAGCTGCAGTTTTGACAAACGTTAACTATCATTAACTGTCATCTATAAACAAACTCTGTGGTTACAACATACTGAGAACTTGAAACAATTTCTCACTATACCAAAACAGGTTTTTTATGCTACTTTTGACTTGACCAGACCATCGTACCTCTAAAATCAGGACAGAATTTCCACCTTTACCCTTTTACTTCTAAATGCATAAGTGGTAGCTATTCAATCTCAGATGTACGAGACAGTATGCCTCTTAGTCAAATATTTGGAAAAGAAAAAGAAAGACAGCCTAAAATCATAAACCAGTATGTTTCTTCAAAATCCTTCATATGAACTGTCTCAGCCAAGTTATTGTTTCACTGGAATACAATTTCAAAGCACTTCAGTTTCCAAGTACCAGAGACCTCATACTGACCTCTTTGGGGGCTTTTTAAGCTCCTGGACTACACAGAGCAACGCTATACCCTATCCTAACCTATTACAGAAAGTCAGTTGTACAGTATCAGCTTAACTGTTACCATACTGCTCATCTATTTGCATGAAACTGTACTTACATAAACTGTTTTGTAATCATGCATGTAATAGCATGCAACTAATGTCAACAGCAGCACAACCGCAGAGTCTGAAGGAACAAAGTGTCCCTGCAACTATAGGCAACAGAAAAAAAAGAAGTCCACAGCACCTGTTGCCTACTCTACCTGTAGCTCCCGCATCCCAGCAGCGCGCTGAGATTCTGTTACTCACTGCCACATGGCTCCTCACGTGAAAAAAAAAAGCTGCCCAGCAGCTGCCTACACCACCGTCCCCTCGGGGAGGAGTGCGGGGCCGCGGTCCGTGCTCACCGGACCAGGACACGCGTGTTCCCCAAAGGTGCTACCCACTCCAATACTCCCATATCCCCCGCAAACC
>NW_009647512.1:158671-217490 GCF_000708025.1 Charadrius vociferus | reverse complement strand
CCTGCCGGCAGGGAAAGGCCGCTCTGGAAGAGACTACTGAGCGGCGCCGCCGCCGCCGCTAACGGCACCGCGGGCCCCGAGCTGAGGGGAGAGGGAAAGCGGCCCAGCCGGCAGAGCCTCGCCCTCCCGGTGAGAGGGTATTAACGCGCTACTGGTGGCGTGGAGGCAGCAGCGGGAGCCGTCGGAGATGGCCCTGCCGGGCCCGGCCCGTGGCTCTGTTGCCTTACATAAGGGAGAAGCGGCCGCATCCCGTTTCCTGGCGTTGCCACCCGCGCTGGGTGCACGCCCCGGAGTTTCGAAACTGACCTGGTGTGTTCAGGAGCTGCCGGGTCACAAACCAAAGTGCGGGACAGGCGAGTGAAGAGCTTCACCTCCGGCACCATCCAGTTAGCGTCAGTTTGAATAACTACAAAAATGGTTAAATTAAGAGTTTTCGAGGCATTAAAGGTATGTACTGTTCTCCCGTGGAGAACTAGTTCCTGATATGCTAATTACCATACGATTACTTTCCATTTCAAATGTGTAAGAAACAATTTTTCATATTTATTAAAAAAAAAAAAATCTTTTCCCCTTCTGTTCAAGCAAAATATTCAGAGAGTATTGTCATTCCCCATCTTACAGTAAAAAAAAAAAAAAATCTTGTAACCTTGGTCAGATAGATTTTTACTCAGGCGCTGTGGCATCCTGAATTGTGTTAGTAGAGAACCTGAGATTTGAGTTGCTACAGTTCAGTGAGATTACCCACCGCTGAATGGTTCAGCATGTTGAGTGGCACTGGTCTAGTCTCCGCATCTTCCAAGGCTGAGCAGAGCAATCAGTAGCTGAGAAATTAATCATAACTCATCCATATTCTGCATTTCATTTATCTTCATAGTCGTACATGGCTATGCAAAGAAGGAACAGAAGACATGGCAAAGCTCAGTCTTAGTGTGAATACAGCAGTCTGGTATAACAGCATTTTTACACTCGCTGCATACGTGCAATTGCTCCACAGGATGTAATGCAGTAGAGCACCATCAGGGCTTCCACTGTTTATCTGCAAAATGAGGTTAATGCCGCTTCCCTCCCTCACTGTGGTGCTAGGGATAAGTCCATTAGGTACATAGATATTTAAGCTATGACTGTTACAGAAACAGCCTGTGAGTAAAGTACTGTGGAGTATTTAACTCCTGGAGAGGAGAGGGGGTGGGCAGCGGAAGCATTAGTACCAGATTCTGCAACTGGATTTGTTGCGAAGCACAAGTCAGCTTATCAGGATCCCATTCTTAGTTTGCACTCCTCTAAGGAGTCTAATTTAAAGACTAATCCTAATTAGATATTCTCTGTGTAGTTTGGCCAACTGTTGCTGTTAGGACTTCACATCCAAAATTTCATCATTTTTTCTAAATTCTCTGCTTTAGGGTTGGTTGGGCTCAAGGGATGTAGAATGACATTCTTGGTCTCCATTGGATGTTGTTTTTCATGTCATGTGCCAAAAATACCCATCTCTGGCTGTGTGCTAAGGGCTATACCTCTTACCACAGATTCGAAGTAAGGCACTTGAACCAAGGCAAAACTTTGAGGTCCTCCCCTGTGCTGGCAAGAGTGCAAGCATGAGGAGCTGGAGGCAAACTATGGCATTGCATTAGAGCTGAATGAGTTTCCAGAACAAACAGAATAGGAGACACATTCATCACTGTAGTGGAGCAGGCCAGTTCTAGCAGGCGTAACAGTAGTCATCACCACCAGAAATAGCCAGTACCTTTTTCATCCTAGTAACTACCAGAGGCTTATTTAAAAGGGATACTAAACAGTTATTTTGGTCAAGTTTACAGGAATAATTTTTAAGTTTTATTCCTGTCACTTTTAACTGTTTGTAGCTTTCTATTTAATTTACCAAAAACCAGGGAACACTGTTACTCAAAATGTGGTTGTGCACCTCGAACCAGTTCAGTCCAAACGTTTCTATTGTACCAATTTTCAGAAAGTTGCAGTCGTGTATATAGATACAAGTTATTCCAGGCAACACCAGTATGAAATAGCAAGAAGGCAGGCAGATGGCTTCTAGACGAGTGAGTATTACTACTGATGCAATGGCTCATCTGCTAAGAAACAAAGCCAAAAAAAAATGGTTGCAAAATGCTACAGGACAAAATTGGTTTGGTTTTCAGGTCACTCAACCTAGCAAGTAGCTATAGCATAAGGGATTTAATAGCAGCATGAGTAAAATACGTTTGTGAGTGCGTACACAAAAAGTTTTAAAGAACACAAAATTGCATACAAAAACATTAAAATGGTTGCAGGGTTTTTTTCCAGCTTTGTTTATTTTTTTGTATTCAGTTGTAACTCTTGGAGCATGATGAGAAAAAAATCATTCATATATAAGGTGAGCCCTTTATATACGTCTGTTTCACCATAGAACACACCACATCTTACGCTAACATTCATACAAAGCAGCTTTTGGTTGGTGAGGTGGGGCAGTGTCCTGCTTTAAATTCTGCCTGGCTCCCCCATTTGGTTTCGTAAGACAAATATCGGTCTATATGAAACACCATGGAAGATAGCAGGCCTTCTTAAGTAGGGTCCATCCATAAGCAGGCAGGTTTGGGCCTTGCCCTTTTCTTTTAACTGCACAACTAGTATTGCTCAAACTGCACTGCTAATACATGGTTTCCACATGCTATTGAATCTCTCCCTTGCCTAACTTTTTTCCAGTATAGTATCTTTCTGAAATCACAGAAGATCAGTTGGTAGAACTAGGCCCTTACTTTTTTTTTCGTTTTTTCACTGCAAGGATTTTACATAGAAAAAAATCATTTAGAAAAGCTTTTTTTTTTATTAAACTCCCCTGCTTTTCACATTTTCTAGTATTGTTAGAACTTTACACATAAACACAAAATGCCGAACCTTTTCCCAGCACACTTAAAAAAACAGATTTTTTTCTTAACAAAAGTATTTTAATGAGTTCTGATAAGCAGCAACATATTGACAGCAGCAACATTTTTGGGGAGAAAAATAAAAAGAATCAAGTCTTTCAATGTGAATTTAAAAAAAAAAAGACAATTTGAGAGTTCCTGAAAAACTACCTGGGGACTGCTTGCTTGAATTTGCTTACTGTTAAAGAAATAGGGCTCATCTTTTTCAAGTTACTATGCTTCCCTATCCACTTGCAGAAGTTACCTGTTGTAAATTATACCACAACACTGATGGAACTGTATATTATTTTTAAAAAAAAAAAAAAAATCAATATTTTGCAGCTGGAGCCCACATCTAATTCTTCATTTCCTAAGTCTAATTACTCATCATTTACAGTGACGCTGACAGTCATTGATTCTTGCAAAGATCCGGAAAGGCTTTTTTGCTAATGAGCAAAAGGCGTCACTGTTACCGTCTGTACAGACAAAGGATGAAGGAAGGAAAAAAACCACCTTCCTCATTACCAGTGAATATATGGAGAGGTTTTTCTAAAAGCATTACAAAGTGTATGAACAAACTATAACAAGCAGAAAGATAGCAATATCCATGCAGTCTTGAAAACTCTTTGATTAAAATGTAAAAGAATGTAAGAAACATAATAACTCCAACAAAAGCAGCAAGTTCCTGAAAAGTGCTGCAGCTCAGAAGTCCTTTGCAAAGGTGTATAGCTGTCCCCAGCCAGAAAAACCTTTCCTAAAGAGTTCCAGGAAATATAGTTTTTCATTCTGTCCTCATTCTTACTGTTTTCTAGTTATTTTTGTTAAATTCAGTTTCTGTTGGCAACTTCAGTGTAAAAGTGACACCTAAAGGAGCCCTGAATTGTTCTGTTTTAAAATGACTAGAAGGATGCAAATGGAAGGAGGGTATCTCATCGCTGTAACTACATGTTCTGATCCCCAACTCCATTAACATGATTTCAGAAGCAAAATACAGCTCTGAGCACTCCAGGTCTGGCATCCTGCTGTTTAGTGTGTATTAGCAACTCATTTTCTGCAGTCAGCCTCACAGAAGGCCAAAGAGAGCCTGAAATTCAATCCACAGTGCTGAAAAGGTGTTTTAAGCTTTCTGTATAATGCATAGAACACTAATTTATGATTTTGCAGTCTACCGAAGGTGATCACAGACCTTACACATCCACCAAAAGAACAGTCCTACCGCCTCCGCTGAGTTAAAAATTACAGATTATGCAACTGTACTGTCAACCAGATTAGGAAACTGATGTGACTGATAACATCCCATGAAAGAAGTTTTTGGTTGGATCACATCACAGACACAGGAGCACAGAAGACAAAACAGGATGGAGGAACACATTTTGGGTTGGAGCGAGGGTGTAATTCCGATGGAATTACAGTTAGGCACTTAAAATGAAATTTGCATGTCATTAGACTATCATAAGCAAGCTGGTAAGAGATGCCAAACAGGAAAGTGCATCGTCATTCCTGCCCCTGTGTTGGATTTATATGTCCTATTCTGCCCTGAAAGAAAGTGACTACATCAAGTTAGGATTCACCATTTGAAACCATCCAGACTTAGATGCCAAAGACAGATTTCACAAGGTTTCTGAGCTGATCTAATGTTTTGCTTTCGTCAAGGGGGGCAGTGCTGCTCTTCACCCCATCCCTGCGATCACTACCATTTTGCTACCATGTACTCATGGTTATGTCATCTTGACCCTTCCTTTTGCCCACTCTACTACTTACTTGGCGTCTCAGTGAGCCAGTTCAATTTGTTAATCTGTCAGAAAACGTTTGAGTTAGCTTACTGCCTGTTAAGCAACTGAATCTGATCCGATGGTGAGAAACTATGCTTCCGAGCCTATGCATGGCATGGATAGGGCATGGGAAAGCTCTTTTAAAGGCAATGAGACAGCAGAATAACATTTCCACAGTTTTTGATACTTGAGACACACTACTTTCTGGATTAAACGTGGCCACATGTAGCAGATGTCCTTGAGACACCTGGATTCCTCAACACACACCTAAGCAGCCAGGCCTATGACCTGGTGCCGGGCCTGTAATACAGTGTATCCCAACCCTTGACTCCCCACTGCCACTGATTCCTATGCAAGCTCTTGGTATTGGTTTAAACTCTGTATTTACTGACCAGAGTCAGTTTACTGCCCTCCATCTCATTTATGATCTCCTTTTGGGTTCACTTCAGTAGAGTGAAGTGTTATCAGTCTCTTGCAAAAATGGAGTGAGACACACCTTCCTTTAAAAATAGAATAAGAACAGAGAGACAAGATCAGGATACTGGCTTCCCCACCAGTGAGCATTGATGCAATTTTTATTAAATGGTGATTACATAAAATGTTGGACTAGGTCTTGGCATGGGACTGAAACTGGACTCTTTTCTTGTTCCCCGGTAAGCTTCCAATCATTGTGCCACGGAGTCATGCTGCTGCTCTTAGGTCCTAGGAATCTAGAGGCACACTTCTTCCTTAATTTGTTCTCATTTTTAAGAAAGAGATTATAACAGAAATCTTTGTAAGAAATTGGATGCTAAGTAGCAGACTAGCTAGAATCTGTTCCAACACACCTACAGCTCTCCTCATTGCAGTCATAGGCATAACTTAAGCCAGACAATCAGGCATTCCTTCTACTAAGAATACTAATTATAGATCAGTGATTTATAGTTGGTGAGGAAGGAAGATCCAAATTTTAAATGAGAAAGAGCCTCTTTCTGTGTAATTCTGAAGAGTGTCTCTTAATTAAAACCACTTCATTTTCAGATTGAGTTCCCATTACTGTTCTACCTCAATTAGTTTTCCAGCGTTAGTTCACACATGAGCTGTTTTGAACTGAACGTTACTGCTACTGAAGCCAGTGGAAGCTTGGTTGTGTTTTCAGGAGAGGGTGTATACTGACCAGTTGAGTTAGCTTCAGGAAGAGAAGCCTGACATACTACTGGAAAACAAAGTAAGGATTTTAATAAGCCTTTCAGGCACTGCAGAAGTCCCTTGTAGACTAAGTCAATTCAAGATACTTCAGTAAGTGAAGTTTCACAGATTGTGTCCATAAATAAATGAGAAATTTCTGATGAGCAATCAGAAAATCTTTTCCTTTAATTTTAATAAATCAAAAGGAAAATAGAAAGGACAGCTCACTTTGTGCCCTGTCACTGATCCACAGCACCAAGGAGTGAAGGGTTGATACAGTTCTATTAGGATAACTCCTTTTGATTTAAATACCTTTGGGAACTTGCTCTAAAGAAGATAGTAACTGAAACAAAGAGGGCAGAAATCTTTCCCATCTTTGTGAATTACTGGTGTTTAATTGTTATGAGCTTAACTACAACCCTTTCCTCAGTGCAGCTCTAGGGAGACTTTCCTCATCCACCTGGTTTCCCAGGTATATAATTCCTTGGAAATTACGTCGCTGAAATATCCTTGGGACTTCTTTCTATCTGTTGCGTTTGTAGACAGCAGCCATTAAGTTTAAAATTATTAGGTGAATGGGGAGAGGCAAGCAAGCAGATCGCATCAGCCTTATTTACATAGAAAAACACTAAAATATAGTACTCATTGTCATAATGAGACACATTCTATCCACTTGTAACGTGATACTCCATTAGCAGTAGGAGAACTTTGGAATTCAATGCTTCTGTTGTATAACTACAGAATAAAAGTAATTAAACAAGCAGTTTAATTCAGTCAAAAGGAAAAAAAAAACAACCACCCTTACATTCCTTAAAGGAGAAAGGTTGAAGGTCATAAAAGGGAAGCAGGAATTAGTAATCCTAAGTAATATCAGCTAATTGTTGCTCATTAGAGGAAACGCTGCCGTCATCTTAAAGCAGTGTGCTACAGGAAAGCTAAGGAAAAGTGTTTGAGAAAAAAAAGGTAGAGCAAAACAAAAAGATTGAAAGAAACCTTACCTTGCCAAAAAAGCAGAGCCATGAGATATGTCTCCTGTGGGCTCATGGTTTCCTTGGTGTCTGGGTAGAAGACTGGGTAAACATCAGGATTTCTTTTTTTTCTAGCGTTTCTGAAAAACATATCCAGCTGCCTTTCAGCCCTTTTATCGATCTGGGTAATTTACAATGATTATTTTGTGTCCCCAGTCCTGCTCTTTCTCAGTGCATTACTAACCAGCTATTGTTGTTAATAACGCTGGTAGCTTTTGCTGGCTTCATTTAACACTGAAGCAGCACTTAGTTAAGGAGGCTGATTCCTCTCATACAGTAATAGCATTCTTACTCTTTTTTAAATGAATACAGTGCAGGGAAAACAGTGACTTGGGGCAGCCTTAGAGTACATCTGCACTGTAAGGACAGCCTCTGAAGGCATATTCAAGCCAACTTTAAAACAGTGGAATCTCCCTGGATAGGTACAGAACTCAGTGTGACTACAAAGCCCACCCAAGGCACTCAGTCAGTGCTGAGGCATTTAGCCCATTCTGCTTGAGCATTCCTCCAGCTGGGTAGCACAAAGCACGTTTGGGCAGGCCGGTCTCTACTGCAGTCCTTGCAGCTGGTATTGTCCTGAGTGGTGGTGCCTAACAAGTTTGCTGAAGTATTTCCTTATGTTCTCCTGCTCATGTGACTACTAGAAAGAGGATAATTTCCCCTCTGCAGAAAAGCTTCATACCTTTACCTTGTTAGTTTGCATATGGTCCCATCACTATCAAGAGTTACCTAGCTCATGTTAAGAACAGTAATAAAAGCAACATGTGATTTGACTAAACTTAACAGCTTGTATTTAAACACTAGGCTCACCTACTTCAGCTGTTAATCAAAGTTAGTTGCTAAGTTTTATCATCTCTGCTCTTCTAACCTGAATTAATCCAAGGCATGTGCACATCTCTTCTTGCAGCATGGCAGGCAAATTTGAGATTTCAGCAGAATTCCCCGCCCCTTCCCTGTATAGTGTGTAGTAAGTTACTACTGTGGCATTTAAGCAACTTCACCAAAACTAAAAACTGAATAACTTTAACACTAAGCTGTCAGTTTGTCTTTACCTGCAAGTCAAAGAATTTACAAACCAGACTGGCTGATCTAAACCTTTCCTTGTCTTTACCTCTAGAAGGAACAAGACAGGTCTGAACACTAGCAGAATTTGAGGTGTTTTGGCCTAGTTAGAGAGGATACATGTGCTACTCTTCAAGGCGCTTCAGAAAGCAAACCAAAAAAGGGAGAGTTTTTAAAATGACAGATTTTATACTTCACTGGAACCTAATAACCAATGAATCAACTTTTCTTGTTATACACTGACTGTCTACTGAGGCAACATCTCCTCAAACTCCAAAGTGCAATCAAAGTGCATTGTGTCACTATCTAAAAGCCATTACCTCACTGCATACTTGATCATTAGAGCTTCTACTCAGGTCCCTCAGAAATACAGATCAGTGCTCAAGACCAGAGACATGGCACTCCACATCATGAGGCCATTACAAGTAACCATGCCTCAAATCTTGTGATGCGGCATCTTGTAATTCACACTGAGTTAATGCGAATGTCAGTTACAGAAGCCAAATCTATTTAAACAACCTCTTTCCCGAGCCATGTGGTGTATTACAGTACAATGAATTGTATAGGGAGACCATTAACAAAATATACTTGAAAATTGCACAGTGCCAATCTAGGCACAGCCATTACTGGTGCGGTGAATGCACTCCATCATTTCCAACTTAGGATGCCAGTGCAAGTCAATTATATAGGATCAGTCCACTACAATCAAATTGAAACAATAGGAAAAGACCTAGTATGAGGACTAGTGTATTGCACATTCAGAAAATGATGCTATTTGCATGCTGTAATAGCTTAATCTGAGATGAAGCCTCAGTTCCAGTTATATAATTGAGATTTTTTGTTGTTGTTGTTGTTGGCATCAGTGGAGTTGATACTTTATGATACCAAAAATATTTCACAAATAAAATTCAAGTTTTCAAACTTCACCCTGACATGTTATAATTTCTATTATCAACTTTCTCAAAAAGAGCTTTACCAAAGTGATTATTGATATACCACAAGGTGGAGAAGCAAAGGCATAGCAGGAATTAATTTCTTAGCCCCTTGTTAAGAAAACTTAGTGTGGAAGTTGAGTACTCTTGGATGTGAAGTCACACAACCAAGCCTTGATGGCTTGGCCAAACTAGACACAAATCTCCTTATCTGCAGAACGCTCTTCTCATCTCAACACAATTATTATCATCATCATCAAAGATGATGATCTCTCCTCAGCACACCAACATTTGTATTTTTACAGCTTTTTGGTTTTAAATCCAGGACATAGAACTGTTCATTCATTAGTATTGGTATTAGTATTGGTAGCAGTGGCATGTCAGTATCTGCTGCTAGAGGTGATTACATTGTGAGAGCTTGGACATCATCAGAGAAGATGTAATTGTGGAGGGACAATTGTTTCAAACATGCTCCCGCAGCAGAGTAAGTGGTGTGTGAGAATGTTGTGCAGAGCTGACTGAAAAACCCTTTGTTCTCCCTTCAGTTCTAGTTTACTGACTTTGGTGAAACCGGTTATTAAAAGGGAAGGTAGGGAATGTTCTTAAATGAGTCATGTTTGTTCTATGACTGTCAGACTACATCCGTAACTGGTTCAGTAGCTCTATTCAAATGGTGAGGTCATTCCCATGCAGCACATGGCACAGGGAGCCTTTGTACAGACAGCTGCAGGCAACATGCTTCATATTGGCTCCTGACTTAAGAGATGTTCCATGAAGGGATCAACAGGTACTACTCCACATTGATGCAGTGTTTTCTGATGCTTGCAAGAGTACAAGAAAGACCTAAAATACATGAGAAACGTAGAGCCTTTCCTTCTGAGACAAAGGTGCATTTATATTATATACTTGTTTTTTAAACAAGAGTTGAAAGAGTTTATTAAGGACAAATGAGACAGTGTAATCTGTTACCCTGAGCATGTGAAACCAAGAATGCCAGTATGTAGGAGGCAGCCCTGGAAGCATCAGGAGAATACAGAAACCTTGGTGGCTTAGTCAAAGTGTGCAACTGTTGTGGCTAGACACAAATCTTCTGATTTCTTTTTTCCGTAGAGAAATTAGGGAACATAAAAGGTAAATGCAATGACTTGAGAAGTAATAGCTCTTGTAGAGAAGAGGGAGAACAATATTTCATTCAGCACCATGAAACAGAGAACAGGTGATATGAAGCAGAGAGGGAGAATGAGACAATGCCAAAACCACAAGGAGAAATGCTGTTAAGTTTGAGAATGCTTGAGAAATTTGAAGCCCGAGCTGAAGTAACTGATGTACATGAGACGAAAGAGATCTGAAAAACTGTCAAAATGAATGCCAGTTACAGCAGAATGGCTAACTCAAGGGGTGGAGAATGCAGTTTAATCCCATACAGCCAAATTGTGACCAAATTTGTTTTCTATTTGAGATCGAATCTGACGCTGTTAGTTTATGTTGGCATCATTTGTGAAGTAAATTCACTAGAACGGTATGCAGTGACTGACAGTGCCCATGCCATCACAGGGTGATGTCGCCTGCCACTGTGTGACACTGCCTCAGCTGCGCACCAGGGGGTGGTGACAGCCCGGCATGGACTCAAGTCAGGGCGCTGCAGCAAAAGCAAAACAAGATTTCTTGTTAAATATTTATTTATTTATAGGAAAACAAAGTTTAAAAGACAACCTGCTTTCTGGCGTTGTAGATACTTAGTGATGTGCCCACTCCCTTCAGCACATTTTAAGAAAGGGGAGAGCATTTCCACCAATCTCTACTGGACGCTCCCACAGATTCTTCTATGGTCTGCAAAGATAAAACAATCAGGAATAGAAGCTGTTAGTTTCAGTGGGTTGAGGTTTGATTCCTCCCTCATGTCTGGGTCAAATAGGAGCAGACAGGTTATCTGCTGAAGGGCTTAATTTTAGTGATTATGTGGCTTTTTGCTTCTTCTCTTTTTCAGACACACATCGTTTAAGTACAATGTGTTGTACAGCTATACAAGGCTGAAGAAGAGTTCACACTTCACTTAATCATGTATTAACGATCTAACTGCCCAAAGACAATTTTTTTTTAATAAAATCCAGGCACAGGGATACCTGTAAGATGGCATTGTCTTAATGGCATCAGACACTTCAATATCCTATGTGAGAGCCAATAAGTTTACACGCAGCTAAGGAAAGTTCATAATCGGCACAGCACCACCAAAATGCAGCAATGCTGCTTATGCAGCCATCTTGGCTTTCTCGCTCCATAGGACTTCAAGTTCTAGGCTTAGCTGCAGAAGAACATGTGGGCTGGCTCTTCATCTAGATGAAAGACAGGCCTTGAGGATACTGCTTTTGTCTACAGCTCCGCAGATGTGCCTTTTCTCATCAACAAAGACTGCTACTGTATTTTTTGTATCTAGCTGCCAACCCTAGGCATCTCAAAAATAATAACATTTTCAACTGGCATTTGTGTTCAAAGAAAACAGAGATGTCTGAGTAGTAAAGAAATGCTTAAGATGGTGAGTGCAGGAAGCAAGAGTTTTGGTATATTAAATCCTCTGGGGAAAAAAAAAGTCACTCAAACTTTGAGACTTTTGAGTGAAAGAAAAGACTCTGAAAGGCAACTATTAGTTGATTGCCTGCCATAGGCAGTGTCTCAGGCCACCTAGCTATCATCTGGCTAGGCACTGGAGGTATCAGTAAGATTTGTTTTGGTGGCAGAGGCAGGAGAATTTGGATCAAATTCATCCTTGAGGGTATTGCTTACTATTGTTTCACCAATGATAATTCTGTTGGTCCTAAACAACAGATGTAACACAGGATGATTAGGATAACTGCCATGGGGTTGGGAGGGTAAATGCAGTTGTGACCAACACTAATATGGTACTAGGATGTTTCAGGTTTCTTCAGTACAGACAACAAAATGTTTGTGCCACCACATAGAGCATTTGGCAAGCCTTTCCTTGAACCAGGGCAGTGGCTGCTGCTCTGGTCATAAGTGATGGAACTGGCAAGTGTGCAGAGATGTACTGTCAGGATGGTGTGGGCTAGTCAAACTGAAGAAAAATAGCAAACAAAAATATAAGAACTGTACATTGTTCCCAGATAATAACCAGGAATTAGAAAGAGTTTTCTAGCCAGCTCAGGAATGAAGTTCAGGTAGAGCTTTCTAGAGGACTAAAGCAGGGCAAAAGTGTGTGCGGTTATCAAATGGTGCCTGATAAGTAGGTGGAAGGATGGCAAAACTAATCCAGACAGTTCCTGGTGATAAAAAAGATTGAACTTTGTCACTAGAACTTGTAGGTGTCTCCAAAGTGGTTTGAAAGGAGTTGGAATTGTTCTTTGCCAGTGCAATATATAGATTGTAATAACCCCATATTTCAAGGCTTCCTTTGTCTAGAAAGCTATATAAAACCGGTTTACTTTCCCAGCTCCTCAAGCACTATTAACCCCAGTGTTCCTTGTGGCATTACAATTTCAGATGTTTGCTTTCACCATCCAGTTAAACTATCTCACAGGATTCTGAGCTGAGACAAGGAACTCTTTTCCAGCCTCCTTGTTATTTGACACGGACTGGGGAGAATTTTTTGTTTTCTCTCCTCTGAAGCTTTCTTAGACAATTAGGAAGGAAGTTTAGCA
This sequence comes from Charadrius vociferus, assembly GCF_000708025.1. Taxonomy (NCBI): domain Eukaryota; kingdom Metazoa; phylum Chordata; class Aves; order Charadriiformes; family Charadriidae; genus Charadrius; species Charadrius vociferus. The sequence goes on along the minus strand of NW_009647512.1, from coordinate 204,982 downwards.
AAGTCTGGGTTGTTGCAGGGCTATATGAGGCTGGTGACACCCTTGACCTATCCAGCTCTTTCAGTGCACTGTCGTTATGTCTTACTACAGATTATATCACAGAGGGATGCGCTGTATGGTATCGGGAAGTCTTTTCCGGCTCCTGGTGAAGCTGGACTATGGAGCACGTGTTTTCTAGGCTAGCCCAGAGAATATGTAAATAACATGATGCTGTATCGTACATCTTCTAGTAAAAAGAACAACCTGCCAGTTATTAGATAAGCACTAGAAGTTTAATTATCAAATCCACTGACTACATTCAACAGAGTAAAGCTGCATTATGGCCAACAGAAGGTAGAAAAGCCAGGCTTACTTGCCTTTGTAGAGCAGTTCAGCTAACAGCTGTTAAATTATAATTAGACTATTCAGATGCTAAGGGAGAAGACAAGGGTTTTATTTCTGCAGAATCGTTCTAAAAGCTGTCTTAATAGTGTAATAACTAAGTGCATTTGGTACCAGGAAATTCCCATAGTAAAATGTATTTTATACGTCTATCACATCGTGGTAAGAGCTTTTGGTGATAGCTGCCCAAACCGCAGGTGGTGCTACAAGGTTATGTTCCCCTAGATTTGAAACATCTGAGAAAGCAAAAAAAGATGTTTTAGTTTTATAATAGTCATCATCGCTGCCTAGCTCTCTCTCATATAGAGCTCTAGCAGTCTCAAGATTACCTGCTTTTCTTCTCAGATGCAGTTGTGACCATCTTTAGTCATGTGAGACTTTTTTTTTTTTTAATTTTAGATCTGTCAGGAGCACTTAAAAGCATCTTATTCATTCACTTACCTCCACGTACTTCAGCTCACAAAGCACAGTATACAGACAGTCACTTCAAGGTTTGTTTTGCCTTTGAACTCTGTTCTATTGAATTTCCAAAGCATATGCAAGTCCCAGAGCTCTTCACCCCATATAACTTAGTAACCCCTAAGAAGCAAACCTTCCTTTTGCTCCCTGAACTTCCACGAATTATGCAAATCTGCTGTCTGAACAGCAGGCAAAAATACATTAGATTTTTCATATAATCTTACTGATTCTGCCATATCCACCTTAATCTCTCCATTACATTACACATACTTCCATTTTCACTTGGTTTTATCATTTGCTAGAATTCTTTGTAAGCTCAAAAATCAGAAATTGTGACATTTTATTTCAACAAAACTCAGCTAACTACAAGAATGCTAATAGAGTATTAGCCCATTGTGCTGTCTTAATTATTGGCATAAGCCTCATTTTGGCTTTGATCAGTTTCCTGTGTTCTTCAATATCACATTCATATGCATAAATCAACATAATTCACCCTGTGACTTAGTCCTTATTTGCTATTCCACGTAGACTAGAATATGTACTGTATGAAATCAGTGATTGCTTTTTCCCCAGCTCCTCCTTCTAGACTCAGTGCCCCCAATTTATTGCCAGGTATACTAAGAGTTACCAAGGAAAAGTCTATAGTTTTACTAATAAAGCACTGTCATACAAGAAGGCATCTTGACATTACCTGGTTTTGGTGTGTTTGGGTGGGGAGAGACGATACTGTGCCCTTTATATGTGCTGAGTTGATTTGCAACAAAATTAGAAAAGCCATTGAATGAGAAAAATGGCCCATACGCACAAAGGTGTAGAGCTACCCAGGAATTACTGTGATGCTTATATATTTTAAAAGGTAGGCGTAGTCACTAGGAGAGGGAGAAAAGCAGCTTCCCACCCTTGTCCCTTCAAAGAGCTTAGTTACTCATTAGGAATAATGATGGCAGCAGTTACCATGCCCCATTAAGCCATCACACTAGTGGCCAGGATCAGCTGCCTCAAGTTAAGGCACAAGATGACCTTGCAAGAGGGTCCATATCCCTCCCACAGAGAATCCTTCTTTCTTCATTTAAAAAATGTGTCCAAAGTACAACAAATTTGTGAATTAACAGTATCGTGTGGCAATGAGTTGCCTGAGTTAACTGTGCCCTATTGAAAGGAAAACATATGTTACCATTAAGAAAGTTAAGAATAAGGTCAAATGCACTAAACGCGTTCTCCCATCTGCTCCTCGTCACAATTCTTTAATGGTTGTGCCACTGTCTCCCCTCCCCCTTTTTGTACAGAGTTCATTATTATTCATACAACAGAAGTGAGTTTTTATCTTTTCTATTAGACTGAATATATAAAAACCCAGTGTGAAATAGAAAATCTTAATTTCCAGAAGTTTTTAGCACCTTACACAGAGAGGGAGTGAGAGCTGAAGCTGCTTAACTGTCCTTAAACTGTGTGCATTGGAAACCAAAATGATACAAAAAGCAACTTCTTAAAACAAGATTTATTGGCACAAACATACATGTTACAATTGTTTATGATGTTCTTGGAAAATATGTTCACCACTCAAAAAAAAAAAATCACTGTCCACAGAAAAGTACAGTAATATCAAACTTTGTAAGTCATCACAATTTTAGCATCAAAATGCATGCACTCATCATTTATAAATGGAATTCCACTGACCTCCAGGTAAAGCACTTTAAGAAATGTCCTGGTCTCCACAACGTTATTTTTCCTCCCCAGGTAGCTCTAATAAGATGCAAATGGAATGTTTTCTGTAGAGGCACAAATCACAATTACTTGCTCAGTACGGCTGAGTCTACAAAGGAGAGATGCTATTCTCAGTAGAGACTTTCAGATCCTTTCTGAGTGTGTTACTACATAGCTTAACACTACTGTGTGGCCTTTAAAAGGATGCAATAAAAGATTTGGTCTGGAGTTTAGTTTTTAAAAGGGCAACTGAAAACTTCCTTCTGGTTATTCCTGTTAGAGGAAGTAAAGCTTGAAGAATTAAAAGGAAAGAGGTAGAAGAAAGGTTTTTGTTTTGCATTGCCATTCCAGCAGCATTTGAAAGCAGGGTGGCACTGCTAACATAACTTGTGAGGAGAAATAGTAATCAGTACATCCTCTTCTTTCTTTGGTGCCAGTGTAGTAACTTAGTAGCCAATCAAGCTTTTGTCACTGACCTCAGACAGTATAGAACTAGACTTTACCAGATGTCCTGAATCTGATCCTATGCCTATCCTCAGCTTCAGTGTCAGAGGAGCAAGCTTCACATACACAGCAGGGAGAGAATGAACTGATATCCTCAGTTTCATCAGATCTGGCTTAGTCCAATGTAAATGAGGAAGAAAGAAAAGTTCTTAATGTTACAGGAAGCTCTTTGAAAAATGGGGGTTGCACTTAATCCCACTAGGTCTGAATTTGACTGTAATCAGATCAGTGCACCAAAAAAATGCAAAAACATAAACTATGTACACTTATGAAGGTGCATGCTGCACTTTTATCAACCTTGATAGGGCAGAGAGTATATCCAATAGCTGAATTCACTGTGGAATCACCATCCTTGGAGACTTTCAAAACTCATCAAGACAAACTGTGCAACCTGATCCAACCTCAAAGGTGGCCCTGCTTCAAGCACGAGATTGGACTAGGTAAACCCCAGGGGTCCCTTCCAGCCTAATTTTTCTATCATTCAAAGGAAAGGCTTTTCCTCTCCTGAATTAGAACATGGCACAGATTCCGCATCAGACCTGGATTTATTAAGGAGAAATGAGGGGGTTTTGTTGTCTTAAACAGAGAATGGAAATTCTCTGTGTGCATAAGCACGTATGGAAGTTGCTTCTAGAACAGGGCATGCTTTGTGCTTCACTCCAGTCCAGAGAGTATGAAATACTCAGCCAGCTGTCCATTCTAAGTCTACAGGGCTGAACTGATTAGATAGCACCTCCAGAGGCTGCTTTTTGGTGTTAAGACTCAAGCGTAAGTCATTAAGGAAAATACTAATTAGCTGGCTACAAACTCATTTCCTGCAATGACTAAAACAAGTTTATAGTAAGAGTTCATATATTGCCACTAAGAGAATTTTGTATGCTGCAAAATAAACTAAAGGTTGCTCACATTAGATATTGGCTATGTTTCCTCTCCTTCACACTTGGAAAGAGAACATACCACCCAAATGGCAAATGCCTGTCTACGTATAGAAGCACTTCTTTTGGAAAGGGGGAGGAAAAAAGAATAGGAGTTGTCAAATAAAAACGTAATCTCTACAACAGTTGGTGTTTCCCCCTCAAAATGTATTTTTGCAACAGACAATGGATGTTTTTAAGCCCTGCTCTTGAGTAGGAGGTACTAATTTCTAATCTTTCAGTAGTGTTGATATACATAATGTGACTAACGTTTTACTACGTATGTGGTCGGGGGAGGGAGGATTTTTCATTTACAAGACAAAGTAATGATGTTTTTCATGACAAGTAGTGGGCTATCAGTAACATTTTATTGTGCAGACCTGTGAGTGTGTCTTAGCTACATTAGCATTTTATTTTATTTCCAATCTGGGGAAAAAGCAAATGGAACATAAATTGAACTTAGCATTTCTAATGAAAAAAAAGTGTCCTTTCATTAATAAATAGCCTTTGGAAGCTAATTATTTGACTATTTGTGTAGCTGCTAATTGCTTAAATAATAGATAAGCAATGCTTAAATAAGTAATGGCTAAATTGTATACCCATGGCCATTACTATACATTTGTACTTTTATTCAGAATCTTTTTTTTCCCTTTAAGTTTCATGAAAAGCTGAACTTGCATTATTTAGTACCCTTTAGCTTATTAGCAGTATGGTAGCCACGCTGACCACTGAATTATCAGGTCCAGCCAACACTACCATGACTAATGGAGAAATCGTTGCAAACTTTCAAGTTAATACTATAAATATTAATAGCTGAACTTCTAAAAACAATTATGCATTTTGCATCTATGAATTTGTGTCTCCATTATATGCACTATCTCAAAAATTGATCTTACAAAGAAAACAACAGCAGCTGCCATTATTTACTCTTACTTTAAACAAACCTGCAGCTTGTCAGGGGAGAAATTAATTTCAAAGGATAGATTAAAATATTGAGACCTCTTAATTCTCTTAAACTCTTTTCATTACATAAGCTCAGACCACCACCACATGTTCACATATACATGACAGGAATGTAATAGATTCAGCAAAGTGGTTTTCCATCCTCTCCTTAGACCATTTATTAGTGGACAAGGAAAGATACTAGAGTGGAACACGGGTAAGAAAAATAGTCATGCTATGTCAAAAAATTTTCATTACTGGCAGATCGAAGTGCTGTACAACAAAGTGGGCATTCAGTATGTATCTTTACTGCACCGAGCATTCTGGAGCCCTTATTTGACTTAAGTCCTCGACCAGTTCTGCAGCTGACAAAAGCAGAATGGTTTTGGATGGCACACTCCAAATGGCACTCTCTGCAAAAAATACTAGATCATTCTTCCTGCATATATCATTTATCTCCTTCATTTTCAAGAAAAATTGAAAGGAATTAAATTCAGCTACCATTTGTCATAGTTCATGTTAAGTAGTAGTCCATATGCACTTCAATAGACTAGCACTACTTAGTTTTAATGTACGAAAGGTACTCTTAAGTATAGCCACTTATAAAAAGGAGTTTACTGAACGTTGGCTATATTTCACTTAAACCATTTCCCAATTTAATATCTTGTCATTATCACACTATCCTTATTTGCTGTTTCCTCTCTTTTCTATCAAAATTGATGAAATTGCTGTTACAAGAAATGTTAAATACCTTTAATTAAAATTGCAGTGTTACAATTAAAGCAGTTCAGCAAAAATGCTGTTGTCTAGCAGTCAGGAGCTGTCTTCTGTATCACATAATTTTGAACCAAATTAAGATCCAGGAGCCATGTTCTGCCTCCACTGTTCTCGTCCCATCAGTGGAGGCTGGTTTGAGGACAGCAGGGCATTATGGGGAGGAGGTTCTGCTCCACTCAGGCCTGCCTCAGCTCTGATTGAGGTCAACAATAACAGTATGGCAGAAGGCAGGGAGTCAACTCAAGAGGACAGCAGAACAACCCTAGCCCAAATATGCTATGTTCCAAATACAATACACTCCAAAAACACAAAGGCTTTCTAAGAGAATGAAGAGAGACTTGAAGAATAATGGAGAAGCCAGCCACTGTGAGAAGAGCTAAAGAACGGAGCAGCTTTTTTCATAATTCTCTCTGTTGTTCTTGATGATATTTTCTCTTTGAGAACAAGTATTTTGCCCTTTTAAACTTCTAGCACATGGTTTCTTTGGTTGAATAGAGTGTTACGTATGAACCACGAGGCTGTATTCATGTTTTAAACCAGTACAGGTTATGATTTTTGCTTTGGAGAGTTAGCAGATGTGATACAGTCATGACAGAATGAGGTTACTGCAGAAATGACTCATTGTTGAATAATCAAGTGTTTACTCCACCAAAACTGCATGTAACTGGACTGCCACAGTTTTTCTGCTTTATTGTAAGATGTAGCTTTTAAATGTCAGTGCATCAGGAAGAAAGGTAAACTCCTTGGGTGGCTCAGATCTCTTTTTATGCATGTGTTTAAAGGCAAACAGTCTTCTGGTTCTCAATGGAGAAAAAAAGCTACTGAGCACATCAATGGAGACATATGTTAATGAAATAAGGAAGGGAAATTAGCTGAAGAGGAGAACAAAATACTTTCTTGAAGTGGACTAGAGAAGTGTTTCTGAAAGAGACCAGATGAAGAACAATTGAAGTGAGGTTCTGGTTTGATTGTTTCATACATCCCAATCTAGTATCCCTCCGGAAAATAGCGTCACCATCTGAGAAATCTTCAGCCAATCATTTCTTTAGGTACAATTCATTTTTTTCAAACTAGCAAACATTGGAACAGGCTACCCAGGGAACAGGTTGAATCACCATCCCTGGAGGTATTTAAAAGACGGGTAGACATGGTGCTTAGGGACATGGTTTAGTGGCGGGTTTGGCAGTGTTTCGTTGATGGTTGGTCTTGATCTTAACCTTAAAGGAGATAATTTGAGGGTGCTTGTGCTTTCTCTTGCATGAAGAAACACATGCTCAAATGTGTCTTGTCTAGCAAGAGGGAACTAAGTTAAGTGAGAAGAATAACTGGCTGGAAGAGCATCTCGCTCTTCTGACTACACAGGGGGCCCAAAGGTTATGATCTGTTATGGGTCTAAAGTTCAGATCAAGATGTTAATCCAGACCAAAGAGACTTTGGTCTCTTCGAGGTCTTTCTCCAATACTCACTGTGTACATTGGGAGTGAGCCCAGTGCCTTATATGGCTACTGTTTTAGCCCTCTTCCCTGTTTAAAGGGCAGGAGAAGTAGGGTTGAGATCTAAATCCTGGATCACACCCAAGTGCTCTCTAGTTTCTTTGTGAAGGTCTAGCACCAACATGTGCAATTGAGGTGCTGTCAAAAAAAGTAATAGATTATACATACTCCCACTGGGTGGATAACCTCTCATGGAATAGAGAAAACCTTACGGTGTGAAAGCATGAAAGAAAATTGAATAACATCTGAGCTAAAAGTTCCTGAAGTTTGAGTCTCTCGTGGTAGCTGCACTTCTGAGAGGCAGACATTTTGCAGGTGTGCTCTAACACAGATGTCAAGTCATGAATTTGCTCTTAAGAGCTAAAATTCATTGTATTCAGACAAGAAGTAGCTCAACTGTTAATAAAATTAAAGTTATGTGAAGCCCCGTCAGAGGAGCAGTGACAGAAATGAGACACAGAAACAGAAGAATTTTGAAAGGTTTTGCTACCCAGAAAAAAACATAGCAGATTGCAGCTGTTCTAATTAATTCCTTGCACAGTTAATACTGTCCTGTTCTTCTGTCATTGTGGTTGTTTAAGTCACTTATTGTAGGTCACTATTTAAAAAGAAAAAAGTCAGGTATTTTGCTTGCCTGAGCTGTTCCCAGGGCTAACCTCGTGGAGGTTCCAATAGTGCCAGCTTTAAAAATCAAACTGACTACATTTCTAAATCACTTCTTGTGCTAGAGACCCTAGGTTACATTCAGAGCCTTTATCAGGTTCTCCTCTCCTCCTTTTAATAATATTGGATTACGTTGGACTATGTTGGATTGACTGTGCTGTTACATAATGTTGTTAAGTGAAAACAGGTCAAGTGCCCCGTTTGGGTTTCCATGCTACTTCCTCCTGCAAGTTCTGTGTACCAATTTTTTAGGTATAAAGTCACATTTATGTTGTTGCAAGGTGAGCAAAATTAGAAGGAAGAAGATGTAATGGTGAAGCAGGACCTTACTAGCCTGTGGATAGCGGATGCAAATAACACTTCTTCAACCTCAGAAGCTGATGGCATTCATTGCAAGCCAAACAGCAGCTGTAGTACAAGCACAGACCAGCTCCTAACCATCCTGTTTCAGCTATGCTGTATCTGAATGGCATGTCATGCTAGCATCATAGCTGTACAGCCATAGCCCAGAAATCAGAGGAAGAGTAAGCACTTTTTATAAGGATAGAATATGCAAATCTCAAACAATGTCTAACTCTGGCTAAAGCTATCAAAGTCCTTGCTTTTAGCCAGAGAAGTCTTCAGTTCAGTTCCCAAGATGGCAGTCAGAAAGCAATCAGCCTTGCTGTCCCCTGACAGTTTGCTGGGGAGTGGGTAAAAGAAAGCCCTTTTGTGCCTTTTTACCAGCCCAAGCCTGAGCAGTAGTTAGTGATGAAGACTAGTGGTTTAAATTCTACCCAGTAATAGAAATGCTAATCAGTGCTGACTAAATAAGAATGAGTCAACCTTTTCATGGGGAATTTACATGTAGCCAGTTGTAACTATGTGTGGACTTTCTAAATGTAGAGGCAGTGAGTGGAAAGCAATCAATCCCAGCTTCAACACAAATAAGATCTCCAACTGTGTTTATATAGATTGTCCTCTGTACCAGTCTAAATGTACGTGATGGTGTTGCACAATCTATGACCCTGAAGAGCCCTATATTACCATATTCTCCTTGGAGAAGAATTAACCCTCTGCAGGAGCAGTTCGATGTGGGGTCTGTACATTGGGGACGGACATACTTGTAAATGCTTCCTGGGCTGAATTAACAATGTTACATGGCTTATCTTCACGATTGCAACCAACCAGCACAGCACAACTAGCAAACATTGAGCATTCATGAACATGCTATATGCAAACAACTTAAAAGAGTTAAACACATTAATTTAGCATATTTCATACGCACACAGGAGGAAATTGTCTCTTGACAAACATTTTACCAACCCACTAGAGGCTAGGTTTCTTGACTAAACTCTTCCTTGCAAATTTGCACCAACATTTATCAGTCATCCCCATTAGGTACTGTTTTGAGGGAGAATGAGTACACATTCCACAACTAGCAGCTTTTCTTCTCCACTCTCACCTAAAGCTCCCACTGTGGTTATTAACTTGCTGGAGACACATTAGCTAGGAGGATGTAAGCTATGCATCCTTATATCAGTTTCATTAGTTTCATTTGGGAACTGCATCTTTGTAGCTAGAGGATTCAATAGCTAGAGGTTTCAAACCCTGTGATGTGTATTTGCAGCAGTATCAGCTGTCAGTTCAGACTCTCATAGGAGAAGGCACTGTCTACGTTAAGGATCTGCATCAGCAGATAACCTTACTGATCGTACCATCTCTAGTGAAAGCCATCTTCATCTCACGAGTCCTTTCAGCATTCCCTAGAGAAGCCCTGTGAGGATCAAGCCATTCTCAACATGGGTATGGGTGGCAGTGTCTCACTCTTAGAAGGCAATTCTTGCATATCAGCTAGCCAAATATCTTAGTAGTTTAAAAAGGGTCCTGAAGTTGGACAGCTTATTCCTTTTCCAGCGAAGGCTCAGTTATACATAGCATTCAGTTGTGGCACCTCGTGGAGTCAGGCCCTTAATGACAGCAGAGTTTTCTGTCTGGCCCATGAGGATTTTACAGTTGTTTATGTACTCACTTCGCTGAAGGGCTGAAGTGAACAGGGCATACCAGGAAGTCCAGTAGCACATTAGTAACTTTCAAAGTTAGGTTTCATTAAGACTGTGGCCACCTACTACTTAATGATAAAGTACATGTGAATATGAAGTAACAAATATATAGGGAAAAAAATGCAACTGGAATCTTTTGACTCATCATTGCTTATTCTCTCTGCAAAATTCTACTTAAGCACAATTTGTATATACATCCACTGCAACAAACTGGTCTGGGTCTCTGGTTTTTAATCCAAGACCATTCAAGAGAGATGCTCCACAGTGGAGCACTCTAAAATCAATCTATTATATACACTATTATTATCACCATTTCTATGCCTTAATTAAATTGTGGATAAAAAAAACCCCAAACACACCAACTTTTTTTTTTAATTCTACAAATTTGTCTTAGAAATTCTGAAGAAGTTATTCTAAAAAGACCCCTTCAGAATTTCCTGGCTCAAAATTTGATAATTCATTTTTACTTTGGTTAACTATGATTAAACTACTTAGTGTTTGAAAAAATAAAAACAAGGAATTCAACATTTGGAAGAAATTGTACAATAGCGTACAAGAACTTTCTCCCAAACAGCAATATATAATTTCTCTTAATTACATCAAATGTTAGTTTAAACTAATTGAGTATGAAAAATATCTCAGCTGAGCACTTTACAAAGAAGACACTATAGTTTATGAACTATAAACACACACACACAGAGATTAAATTTTTAAAAAGCCTATTAACACCACTACTTTGGAACAATGTTTCTCTGCCTTCCTCTTCTCCAGGAAAGCTTTGCTAGGCACCCTTCCCTTTCTCGGCCTCTCTCTGCTATTCCCTTTGTTTACCCATACCTTTTTCTTCCTGATTTTTGAACGGTCTGCACAGTGGGGACCATTTCTGCAAAATGGTGTAGAGGTAGCTTCCTACAATTGTGCTGGGAAGCCACAGACATCACCAAAATTGTTCATGTGCTTTAAGTTAGGGCCATAAATACTGGGGACTGGTATTCAAGAGTCCCATGAAGTCTGACAAACAGTGCCTTCAGTTTTCAGCAAGAGTCTGTATCTTGGTCATTTATGATGCTTGTATTAGCATTTTTGGTTGTCATACAATTTTTTTCCTGACTTTCATATTGAGGCCATCCTGGTTGTACAGAACACCCCATAAGGAAAAATTTAGATCCATAAAAGATGATAATCCAGTCCTATTTGTTTTCTGCAGGCAACATTTTTAGACTTGGATACTACAACTAATATAAAAAAAATAATCTGTGTTTGATTGGCTAAGTTGAAATAAGATGTTTTACATGAATACTTGTAGTTACCACTCTCTTCAATGGGAGTAGCAAATACTCACTACCTCAAAAAGTTACATCTGATAGTGGATTTTGCCACCCAACTGTAGGTGCTCAGATTAAGAATTTTGGCCCTAACGTTTGCTGCAACCTTAGGTTTGGGTCCAATCCACCTGACAGTGTCCTTTTAAGCAGGAGCTTCCCCATAGCTGCATTCTCTGATTCTGAGATGTTTAGGATGCTTTTCGTATACTACGGTTTCTGAAGGTCAGTGCGTACACATTTTAAGACATAGTGATAAGACAGTGTATGGAACTACTTGGCAGTATTTAGCTGGTACAGTTTCTTGTGGAAACAACAGAATTCCAAAACACACCACACTGAATGCTTATGGGTTATTACAAGCAAAAATCCCAAGACACTGGGAATTAAAAAGCGGAGTTCAACAAAGGAACACTGATATCATTAGTTGATATGAACAAAGTTGCGCCAAGTCTTCCTTCTTCGCTTTTTCAAGTGGAGAAATAAACTGGAAAAGGAAGCAGAGGGGGAAAAAAAAAAGACATAAACCAACAGTTATTATAGAGCTATTGTTGCGCTTTATCTCATAGAAGCATGTGCTGTCAGAGGACGACAAACACCTTTAGCACATCTTTGCTGAAAGACCATGTCTTGCACGCAGTGTGCCTTCCTGGCTGGAACAAGGCTACTCCTCCTGTGTCAAAAGGAGTTCGGAGGGGAAACAGAAATAGAAAGCAGGGGAGGCTGTGGCTCGAAAGATAGAATGGGCAAGGACTGACAGTGATGTTAGCCACTATCCCCAGCTCCAGCAGCACCTGTACTCCCACATGTTCTAATTCTTCCTTCAGCAGAGAGCCAGCCTGCTTTTCCAGGGTCCCACTACCAGATTGGTAGGAAACCTGGCTTGGGCCATTTCGCCACCCATGGTAGCTTGTTGCTGTGAGGAACTACCCAATTTATCTGCATCTATGGCCAGCCTTGCATGGAGGGTATGATCTTGTTCCCGTTCAAATCAGTCATGGGAGAAGCCATGCAGGCCTTGTCTGTGACAGCACTTGGAGGCTTTATGTCAACAGGATTCAAATATATACTTGTAAATAAATACATCATTGAATTCAATACACAGGGTCCTTCCTGAAGCTGCAGCCTTTACCTATTATTACAGAAGGATCAAATAGACTGAAAAAATAATTTAACATCCAGAGCTTAAATACAGTTAAATCTCACCAAACTTGGACTAGATCTCACTGTGGTGAGCCATGACCTGGTTTTGATGATGCGACACTCAAGTTTGTGATTAAATACCCTAAATCCAACCTAAACCATGTCAAACCTGCTATTTCTGTTTCTAAACTTACCAGGAGAGGCATCCAATGTTTAAAACCAGGAGAGAAACAATATTATTACTTATATATGATTTCAGGCTTAACTTCTAAGGACAAATTATGAGCTATCTTGTCTGCTTTTCACTTTCTTGTTAAGATACACATAATGTTCAATGATGCATATATACACAGCAATCAATTCAATGGCTGCACATCTGTCTTCCCAGGTTGCTGCACTAAACTGCAGAACAAAGGCCTGTCTCTTTCCTTTGAAGCCAGTTGCCTTGAGTACCCGGTTAATATAGTTAATTAATATCTAGCCATTTCCCATTCTTGCCGTATCAGTGTTACGAAACCCTAGAATTATTCTGGGTCACTCTGGTGCCAGCATTCATAAGACTAATAAACTTCCACATGTATCTCAATCCATTTAGTCCTGTTTACAAGTGATTCTATAAGCCTTCCTTACAGAAGTAAGAGAGGAAAATGGAAACATTCTGAATAAAAGGCATGTAATTTGAGAGCTGGGAATTAATTCACATCCACAGTCTAGCCTCCTGGTGAATCTCTTCTGGGTTACTAGCTGTATTGTTTAACTCAAGAGATCTCACTTCTAGGACTTAATGCCATATTACAGTTACATCACATGACAGCTGTTGCTAACACAGAGGTTACATAAATTAAATGTTCGGTTCCTGTCATTACAAGATCCCCGGCTCCCAACCAGCATGACTGCTATTATTCATTCATATGCTATCTTTCCTATAACAAATGTGTGGAATGAGATGATCTTTCGAGACAATAAATCATTAACACTTTGGGCCATCTTTTAGTAATATTTAGGCATTCAAGAGGCAAAGGGATTTTCACAAGCACCGATATCTCAAAGTCCAGCTGATTTGTTGGGAACTAGGCACCTACATGCTTTTAAAAAATTCATCAGATGCTCAGTTGCCTGTGGGCCTTCACCCTCTTTTTATAGGCATGGGGCAATTCAAGCATTACTGTTCTCACTAGAAAACACCAGGACTGTGGCACTGGTTGTAACAAAAGCAAGATATCTAAGACTGCATAAAAATTATATAAACATCAAAAAGGGAGAGTCTTTAATCCTAGGGAAAGTTATGTAACATGCTAATGTAAAACACATTAAATGTCAACAAATTCTACCTATATAACTGTCCAGAGAGCTTGCAGCAACTCTCACTATAATAGCATGACACTAGAAGGGAAATGTCACAAATATTTTAAATATTTTATATCCATTTTTTGTTTTGTTTTCTTTTTTAATATATCAGCATTTCACAAGTCACAGAGGTATTGAGATCATAAACAAAAATGAGTTACTCACTTATAATTATAATGAGAATGACTGCACATACTACACCAAGGATGATCATCATCTGTAAAAGTAAAGTTATGAGAAAAAAAAGAGGCAGTCAGGTTTTCACATGAAAGACATTAACCCCTCAGTTTTTTTGCTTTTACTTAGTAGCTCATTCCTTGCACTTTCTATTCTTGCAACAGACTTGTTAAGGCCCCACATTTAATGTCAATTTTAGGAACAGCTGACCACCAGCAATGGACATAGCCTCTTGACAAAGCTAGCAAGTTCTTCCCCATCAGCTAAGATGCAGTGTCCATTTCCAGCAGTAAAGGAAAAATAAACTTCTGAACTAAAACAACTCCAGAAGTGATTTAAGTGGATGGATTCACACATGGCCATGTATTACTTTATGGTGCAGTAATGTGATCACTTCTCACCACGTTCCCATAGGCAGGGAAGAGACAGCTGGAGATGTCTAATGCCTATCACCTATTATTTGTGCTGGCTTTGTGTACTTGTGCTGTTGAGAGAAAACACAGAAAACACAAATCCTGGAGGAGGTCTGAAAAAGGAAAGGAGAGTGAGGTTCCCTCCGCTCATGGGAAAGGATAAGACTTTGAAGACAGCAGAGGAGAGAGCTGGTTGATTAAAGTCCTTCTCTATCCTAACTTGCCCCTTTTTAAAGTCATTTCCTCACTTCTCACAGTGGTTTGTGGAACATGTATTTTTTTTGGTAATTTACCATCCTAAAGAAAGATCAAGTGGCTAATGATCTCACACAAGGAAAAAGCTTCTTTTCTCCCACTACTAGAATTCACTACACCTGTTCAGATTTTGAGGTTCACACAGGGAATTGACATGAATTAACATGCTCTCCCATCCTTATCTGCAGGCACTGACTGATGCCTTGAAATTTGTATCTACATTTTATATACTGCAAAAATTATCTGATGAATAGGTTCTGGTAAAGATCAAAGTTGCTTGACTTACTATCCTGGAGCCTAGAGAGCAAGGTATCTCTTTCTCCCCTTGACAAGAAGAGACCACTTAGAGATGCCATCCTGCAATTAAAGTAGTGAAAGTAATGTCTGCCATGAATTGGTTCTTAAAAAGGATTTGTATTGCTTACCTTGCAATTTTTCCACCAGTATTTTCTCTTCAGTTTGGCTGCACTGGTTTCAAACTGTGAGGCACCTGCTTGCAATGCGTCTGCCCGGTTGTCAAGCTCTGATAGCTTCTGGTCTCTTTCTAGCACCTTGTCCACATTCATTCTCATGATGTCTACCACCTGCAAAGGCATAGCCTCATGTCAGATTCCACACACAGTAAACGCGAAAGGTCACCCGTATGTTCACACTCTGGAATATCACACATCATACTGAAACCAGCTATTGGCCATTATGGTATGTGATGGCAATTATCTAGATGGTGCGTCAAAAACTATGCCTGTGGAAACAGACACAGTGAGAACAGGATGAAAATAGCTATACTGTGCGCAGATGCCCTTAAAGGTAAAATATAAAGGGACATTATGAAATACTGTAATTAGTGTCATTAAAGTTTTTTATTTCTTTTAGCTTACAACTAGCTACTTCATTATCTATAGATACAAAAAACTGATAAAGACCAGTAAATTTGGTTGACGTTTGTCCAGTCATCACTAAGACCAAGTCATTATTTTCCTTATACGTTTAATATCACTTCCTTACCTGAACTAGAGAAATTGGCTAGACAAAGGCCACTCTAAAGGGAACTATATGCAATTTCTGACCAAGGAATTTACTCATTCTACAGATCTTTCTCAGACAAGATGGCTTCCCTGCCATAATTTGAAGTCCTGCTTCAAAATGGAGGAGGAGAAAATTTTACCTGAGAAAATTCAGCCTGAAGTGCAGCAGGGAGCTCATGCCACCTCATTGCCCATTCATGTAAGGTAAGGCCCATTCATGCATATATTTTCTGCACTGAATTAGGTGAAAATTCTCTTCTAGCAAGCCAGTAACTCTAAATAGAAATCCTGTACAAATGTATGACTAATGTAAATGTTAGACAGTATACCGATCTCAGCAAAGTTGCGTCCACTTATTCTAGCAGTGAGTATGGTTGCTGGTCTGTTACTTCTTATACTATATAATAAAGAATTCCATCTTGTTTGTATTTAATATAATTTAACTATTAGCTGCAAAAACCCAGAGTTATTAAAAAAACCCATGATTTAAATACAGCGAGATGAAACTGGTAGTGAAAGAACCTTTAAAAGGATTAGCATAGGGTTAAAAGCTGTTCCAAAACTCAAAAGACTTTTTTCGCTTGTCTACCAAACCTAAACCAAAATCAAATGTTTTGGGCAACCCAAATTTTCTTACTTGCTTTTCCAAACAAAAACCTTCCAAGCATTTAACTTCATATCAAATTAAAAAAACAAAACAAAACAAAATACAAAAAACAAACCCCCAAAAAACCCCAAAAACCAAAACAAAACACCACAAACCTTTGTTTCAATTTCTTAGCTAGTATTTAGCCAAATTTTGTCTTGGTACAATGTTTCATAGTGAAAATTTTAAACTAATTAAAAATGCTGAAACAAAATACTGTAACATTTCCTACCCATTCTCTTTTTTTTTTTACCCAGAACTATTTATTGAATTTAATCTGACTGCAGTGAACACTTGTACAGACAAGACTGCATTTTTGTCAAATAAATACATGTTTCTCTAGACTAAAACCAAGATCTGAGCCTTAACAAATAAGCTCTAGGATGCCTAGAGAAATCAGAGGGGAAAACCCAACATGGATATAGTTGAAATACTATATCAGCATTGATATAGCATTAAAAAAGTCAGTCATTTTACTAAGACAAAAAAAATTCTCTTAAGCAAAGTTGCTGAGTTTTGGGCTTGGGTCTGAAGTGCTGTGTGAAACAGCATGTGGGGCAGCATAGCCAGAAGAGCGTAGTGTGTGCTGTGGTGTTTGGTGCCACCTACAGATTACTTTCCCACAGGACATGAAAGAAAAACAACCAGGACGGGTCTAGTAGGAAGGTCAAACCAGTGCTTAACAGATCAGACCCTTAGGTGCTATAAACCAGTTTCGCCCTAGTGACCTTACAGTACTGAAAGCCCAGTGGAGTTTTTTTCTCCCTTTGCTATTTTTGTACTATGATTTCCCTATTGAACAAGGATCTGCTGACCATGTGCCATCCACTCAAAACACAGATGAACCTCAGCCTCCCTCTCAAACTGGAGGCACAAAACCCATGGACCCTGATTATAACCAATATAATCCTCAAATCCAAGAGCTACTCGCTGTCCCCTCATACTGGGTAAGAGTTCCCACCAAAATTACTCCATCATGCTTCACAAGAAGACAAACTTGCATGGGCTTGAGTGAAAAGTCTCAGAATAGAGTGTCTTAAACACAAAATGGAGGTTAACTAGCCTCACTAGAGCCATCTCCATTCACCTGCTTGAAGAACCCTATGTATCTGACCTGCATCACTTGTTTTAGACAATAATTAGCAATTATTTTTCATGTTCTAGGGACAATTACTTTTACTGTAGCTCACATAAACAATTACAGCATCATCATAATGTAACATGTTCAGGACAAGAAGTTTATTTCCTTATTCTGACCCAAGACAAAAGCTGAAATGTAATATTCCTTTCCCACTGCAAGAGACACTCCACTAATGTCAATGAAGTTAGTGTGATGTGAAAATCAGTGATAATGAGAGAACCAAGCCTAGAAATTTCTGCAGACATTTCTGCAGCCAGACGATGTTCTTGTGATCAGCGCTGAGCATCAGTAATGGGGAGGCCAGAAAGACCCTGTTTCAGATCTTCAACAAAGAAAAAGTTCTCAAAAAGAAAAAGCTCAATTGACAGATGTATTTTAATCATCCTAAGAAATGCATTTGAGTTGGATGTTGTGAAGTCTTCTCTATTATTTTTAAAGCATACCTGGGGTTTTTGAAAGTAGAGGCCTTTATGCATGTAAATAGCTATTTTCTAATGTGTATTTTATTGAATTGGCATTAAAGAATCACACAAGCCCTGGTCACTTCCCCATGGACAGTAAGCAATTAGTTACTTAAGTCTTTGTAGGGGTTTAGCAAAACTCTATACTTAATATAGAGTTAAGGTAAAGGAAGCAGGAAACCTGCATGGATGAGCAAGGAGCTGCTGGAAAAATTCAAATGTAAGAAAGAAGTTTACAGAATGTGGAAAAAGGGACTGGCCACTTGGGAGGAATATAGGAACGTTGTCAGAGTATGCAGGGATGAAATGAGGAAGGCTAAGGCCCACTTGGAATTAACCCTGGCAAGGGATGTCAAGGACAATGAGAAGGGCTTCTTCAAGTACATCGGTAGCAAAAGGAAGACTAGGGAAAATGGGCGCCTGCTGCTGAATGAGGTAGGTGCCCTGGTGACAGAGGATGCAGAAAAGGCAGAGTTACTGAATGCCCTCTTTGCTTCAGTCTTTACTGCTGAGGCTGGCATTCAGGAATCCCAGACCCTGGAGGCAAGAGAGAGAGCCTGGAGAAAGGAAGACTCTCCCTTGACTGAGGAGGATCGGGTTAGAGATCATTTAAGCAAACTCAACACCCACAAATCCATGGGCCCTACTGGGATGCACCCACGAGTGCTGAAGCAACTGGCAGATGTTATTGTGAAGCCACTCTCCATCATCTTTGAAAGGTCGTGGAAAAAAGGAGAGGTGCCTGAGGACTGGAGGAAAGCCAACGTCATGCCAGTCTTCAAAAAGGGCAAGAAGGAGGACTTGGGAAACTACAGGCCAGTCAGCCTCACCTCCATCCCTGGAAAGATGATGGAACAGGTCATTCTGGATGTCATCTCTAAGCATGTAGAGGAAAAGGTTATTGGGAGTGGTCAACATGGATTCACCAAGGGGAAATCATGCTTGACCATTCTGATAGCCTTCTGTGATGGCATGACTGGCTGGGTAGATGAGGGGAGGGCTGTGGATGTTGTCTACCTTGACTTCAGCAAGGCTTTTGACACTGTCTCCCATAACATCCTCGTAGGTAAGCTTGGGAAGTGTGGGTTAGACGAGTGGACAGTGAGGTGGATTGAAAACTGGCTGAATGGCAGAGCTCAGAGGGTCGTGATCAGTGGTTCAGAGTCTAGTTGGAGGTTTGTAACCAGCGGTGTTGCCCCAGGAGTCAGTACTGGGTCCAGTATTGTTCAACATATTCATCAATGACCTGGATGAGGGGACAGAGCATACCCTCAGCAAGTTTGCTGATGACACAAAACTGGGAGGAGTGGCTGACACGACAGAAGGCTGTGCTGCCATTCAGTGAGACCCGGACAGGCTAGAGTGTTGGGAGGAGCGGAACCTAATGAAATTCAACAAGGCCGAGTGTAGGGTCTTGCACCTAGGGAGGAATAACCCTGTGCACCAGTACAGGTTAGGGGTTGACCTGCTGGAAAGCCGCTCTGCAGAGAGGGACCTGGGAGTCCTGGTGGACAAGTTGACCATGAACCAGTAATGTGCCCTTGGGGCCAAGAAGGCCAATGGTATCCTGGGGTGCATGAAAAAGAATGTGGCCAGCAGGTCAAGGGAGGTCATCCTCCCCCTCTACTCTGCTCTGGTGAGGCCACATCTGGAGTACTGTGTCCAGTTCTGGGCTCCCCAGTTCAAGACAGACAAGGAACTACTGGAGAGGGTCCAGCAGAGGGCTTATGAAGATGGTCAAGGGAATAAAGCATCTCCCTTGTGAGGAAAGGCTGAGAGACCTGGGTCTGTTTAGCCTGGAGAAGGGAAGGCTGAGAGGGAATCTCATCAATGCTTATAAATATCTAAAGAGTGGGTGTCAAGAGGATGGGGCCAGACTCTTGTCAGTGGTGTCCAGCAACAGAACAAGGGACAACAGGAACAAACTAGAACACAGGAAATTCCATCTCAACATGAGGAAAAACTTCTTTACTTTTGAGGGTGACAGCACTGGAACAGGCTGCCCAGAGAGGTTGTGGAGTCTCCTTCTCTGGACATCTTCAAACCCACCTGGATGCGTTCCTGTCCAACCTGCTCTAGGTGAACCTGCTTTGGCAGGGGGGTTGGACTAGGTGATTTCCAGAGGTCCCTTCCAACCCCTACCAGTCTGTGATTCTGTAACAGCCAGCACACAAATCGGCACAGCATGTGTGCAAGGATGCTACAGATGCTACTGTACTGCTGGTACGCTTAGGGACTACACCCATGAGCAGCAGTATGCTAACTTATTCCCATTATCACAGCAGTTAGATGGACAGTGGCATTACAGCCACATTGGCAGGGTAGTGTGTATGGTACAACAATTTAAGGATCCATTCTGGAACAGGCACATGGTCCTCCAAGACCAACAAAAGGAGTGTTTTGTTGAAGATGCTGTTATGACACCATGTGTAGGTACCTATATTTGGGGATAAACTGTGATGATTAATCAGTAGAGCTCTGACTAATGAACACAGCCCTCAGCTGTACAATTCTCATGGCTTGAATCTATCTATGAAAAACCGATGGTCTGTCCCTGTGGAACAGCCTGTGAGATTAGCATCTAACCTTCAGGAACGCAGGAACACTTTGAAAGAGCTGGTTCCACTATGACATTTCCTCCTAATCTGACTGACTGGGATGAATTCCTGAATTAGCACCAATGCCCGCATTTATTCTGCAGAAGTGTTACTGGTACAAGGATGTTCATACTCGGAATCTCTTTTGTACTATGTGCCTCCTCATAAATGCCATCCTTCAGTAAACCTCATTTCCTAGATCCACTGCCCAGACAAGAAAGAATTACTGGCTCACTAGGGAGGAAAGCATCTTAAAGAAAAAAAAGAAATAATCACATCAGCACTCTTGTGGTGAGCAACAAATCACCTAGAGCCACTTACCTCATCCACCCGGGCTTGTGTCTGCTGCAGCCGTTTGCTACTTGACACGTTGGTAGCAGAAGGTGGCCCTGCAACCCCAGCACTGGTGGGACCTTGGGTAGGAGCTGGAGCAGACCTAAATCAAAATTGGAGAACATAAAAAATGACTGAAACCATCTTCACTTGTTCACTACCCATTTTCTGGAACAAGAGAAAAGTATGTATCTCTTAAAAGGCGTTTTCGATTGTCTCACAGCCCACATTTTCCATTCCTGGATCACAACGCTGGTGTCCCATTCCCTTCCATGCTGCAATTAGTTTTCACACTATTTGTTGATAGGACCATACCAAACTCTTCCTCTCCCTTGCTGCCTTTTTAAACAGCAAGCAATTCAGATTTTCTACCCTTACTTAGGCCAGTTATCAAACTGATCACAGGCCCGACTAGCAGGGCAGAGCTTCTGTCCCACTAGGGAAACAGGCTCTGATACAGGTATTTTGCGTTGATGCTATAGGAACCAGGGCTGCAACCCTGCCTTCCTCCTCAGTGTGCTGAATGATGCACTCCCCTGCTCCTCGGTGTTTGGCTGGAAACTAACCAAGTAAAGACAAACAAAAGGAGAGGAGGAAGAAATGGAAGAGGAAGCGGGGTTAAGAATTGCACACAGCACGGGGTTAGTCATCTGTCCTGGTTTGAGCAACACAGGATTAATTTCTTTTTCAGTAATTTTACTTTTCAGTAAGGTCTCTTCTAATGCTTGGGAAAACTGCACTTTTAGAAGACTCTAGTGTCTGAATTTGTGAAAATATTTACTTTATAGCCAGCTATGGTACATGGGTTTCAAGGTCTCATGTTTTTGAGCTAGCCAGGTGCAGGGATGAGGAGGAGCGAGACCCAGGCACTTGACCCCAGCTGGCCCACAGGATTATTTCATACCAAGAACGTCATATTCAATATAAATTAGAAAGTTTGCTGTGGAGTCTCTCTCTTCCTTGATGGCTGTGATCCTGAGAACTTCTTGGCCCAATGCTGGACCCTGAGGCCTTCCCTTCCTCCCGAAACCATAGTGTTCGCAGTGTCCGACGTTAGCTGTCCACTGCTGGGAGTGCACAGCTTCCTACTGATAAAATTGGCTGAGTATAATCCTTCTATATTTTATATTGGTATTGGGATCAATATTGGTTCTTTAGTATTATTAATGTTAACTATTTAGTCTTATTCTATTAAATCTGTTTATATTTCAACCCTCAGGTTTCCTTTCCCAATTCACTTTCCTGGGTGGGGAGGCATCATCAGGTGATAGAATAATTGTCTAAATGACAATAAATTGTTGTGGGTTCCTCAAATAATAACATCATCGCAGTCATTCAGCAATGCTTAACCGCCCCACAGGTGGTCACCAAATGCCCCACTAGAGCAGCTGGCCAGGTTTGAACATCTGCCACGGACCCTAGATGAGTATTTGCAGCAATGCTGTGAACAGAGCCCTGATCTCCTACGCATCAGCTCTCTTCTTAAGCATCAACACTGTCTTTCCCCAGCTTGCTTTAAAACAAAAGACAAAACAAAAGTCCCTTAAAATACAACAACAGATCTGGTCTGTCTCAGTGCACAGACTTGTGCAGGCAAGTCACCCTGCTGGCCAGTTGTTCTTCACACCCACACTTTAACCTGTGAAATCTTACCTTTCCTTTCAAGGGACCCCCCTTCCTTCCTGCAAAGAAATATGACCCTTCCTGAAGCTGCAGAGGAAATCCCTAAGCATGTGAACTGAAAAATATCACAAATCCCACTCATGCATTACCAATGCCTTCCCACAGCGACAGACTGAGAGAACACAGTGTTTCTCTGTGAATCATTCCCTTTTACATGTTGGGGTCTGATTAATGCTGCTGGAATTATGGCCCCATTAATACACTGTCTCAGTGCCTAGGGGCACTAAAGTTGGTTCCCCAAAGGTACCTTAAGCTGCAAAATTCTGTTTGACAGTATCGCCTGTGGGCTGAGATCCCTACAGATAATGCTGACCCTCACAGACTCCCAGTGATGGAGCAGCTGTTTGCAGCCGCAGAGCACTGCTGTATCTTACACTTCTCTTTTTTAACTGTGGGTGAGAATGTCATTATCAAGCTTTAGTTGAAAGAACTTGAGCCACACACAAATTGCCCATCCTTTGAGGACATCACAGACACTACTTAAAACATAAAAGACCAGATGCTGCTGCCACCTGCAATGGAATTACACTATTGAAGGGCCATGGGCCAGGAGTCCAACAGGATTTATTCTGAGTTTATGCTGTTGTCACAAAGTATCAAAATCTGACTACAATGTATATCAGACTCAAAAAACACAAAACAAGATCTCCCTAGAGCATTGACAACTTCAAAGGGAGTTCCTGGTACAACAACAGTACTGAAATTGAAATTGAGACATTTCTTTACAGTCAAGGAAGTAAATAGGCTTTTTCCCAATGAACACAAGCAGAATTTTTTCT
Organism: Charadrius vociferus; assembly: GCF_000708025.1. NCBI lineage: Eukaryota > Metazoa > Chordata > Aves > Charadriiformes > Charadriidae > Charadrius > Charadrius vociferus. The sequence goes on along the minus strand of NW_009647512.1, from coordinate 181,781 downwards.
GTGGAAACATTGTGTCACACTGTTCGCTACTACAAATGTTAACAGAGCTCCCCTCTTGAGCTATGTACTGTTAGCATCCCAGAGACTACAAAAGGGAAACATGTGAGAAATGTTTTTCCTGGCCACATGTTTACTCTAGTAAACGTGGCTTATAAGTGCAGTGGTGTTCTTGGTCAAAGCTGTGTGGTAACTCAAAAGTTCAGTGCTCTGCCATATACCTTTTCTGCCCAGTAATTTTCATCTTTTTCGCACCTCCCAAGCTGTCCTTAAAATGATTTGGTATAAAGTAGATATTTCCCAGTTTGTTCTCTTCTAGCATCCTTGCTGCCATCTAATTTGGTTTCAAATGTATTTCCTGGGGCTTCTCTGCTCCCTTTCTAAGGGAGGAATGGATGGGAAGAATGGGTGTTTTTACAGCTGCCCTGACCATCCAGCAGGAGTTACTGTAACTACCAAAGAGAGACGGCAATCTTTATGCTAAGGTACAGCAAGCTTGTAATTAACATATCCATCTCAGTTAAATACATAAAATGTAATTCAAGAGTAACCAGAGCTGGGTGCTTCCTGCAGTGCAGAGCTACTCTTTCCAAACCTTTTGTCTCTTGACTTGTGCTCTCCTTACAGAGTAAGAGCAGTTGCCTCACTCACAACCTCATAGGACAGAGCAATGAGCTGTCACAAGCAGAGGAGTGCTCACCAGGAGAGATGCAGCACCCACTGCAGAGGGGATAGCACAGGTTCCCGGACAGGCTCTAGGAAGTCAGTCCTTAAGCACATGGCTTTAATGCCACCAGCAGATCTTGCAGGTTAACAAGGCATGAGCCCTCTCTTGACGTTAGGCAGCATGTAATACCCAAAACAGACAAAAGCACAAAAATACCTGCATCACCTCTCCTCTTCCCAGCCTCCCAAGGCACTTCAGAACAGGACAGAAGGGTCTCCATGTTTCTGGATTAGCCTTACCAGTGTTTGAGCTCTGTAGAAACCATCCTGGCTGTGCAGCAGCAGAAGGCAGTACCTCTGTGAGCTAACGTGGCTCCAGTCCCATAAGGTGTCTGACCAGAGTTTGTCTTTAAACCTAAGTTTTCTAGTAAAGAAGGGAACCAAAGGCCTACATCACTGGAAAGCACCAATATTCTGCAGGATAATTTAGTGCAAAAATTCTAGAATGAAAGTCCAGCCTACATTTACATAATTCTTCTATTATTGCCTCGGTACTGTATCATATCCGCTTATAATTTCTCAGAAGCTTTATTCAAAGAAATTTATGCAAAACATTAGCACTATGTTAGAGAGGCTTTCTTTTGAAATACATGAAGCATCACAACTTTAAATTCCAATTTCTCATGGCCTGGCATGATTTTGGGGAGCTACAAAAGAATGCAAAAATCCATATAAAAGCTCCATCATTGGGTCCTTAGCCATCAGACTTGTGTATTTTAGTCTTCTTTTAGGAAAAGGGAAAAAGTTACCATTGATGCTGAGAATCTTCTCTCCCAAGAACAGGTCAACTTAGTTTTGAAGGGGAGACAAAGCTCTGTTATTGTTGGTGAAAAAGAGTATAAATCCCTAGCAAATATTCTTAAATGGCAACCACTCTGTGATGTCAGAGCATTGGGGTATGCTCTGGGAAAGTGATGAGTACACTTACTTCAGGACAACAGTATCAGATGCTTAGAGCCTTAGTAGTTAAGTCATTCTTTATATAACATTAGTTACATCTCCACCCCCCACCATGCCAGATTTTGCTTCAGTTAGCAAATGAGCAATCTGACTGATTGAAAGCAGGTGCTGGATCTGTGTATGTATGCAGCCACCTATGAGGAAACATTTGGAGACTGTCCTAGTGATTCAGTAAAATGGTCTCAGCTGACTCAGATGTCCTCTGTTCTTCTGGTTATTTGCTGGGCCAGAAACCGGTAGGTCAAAATCATGACTAAGAGATTTGCTCATCTCACCTGGATTTTTTGGAAGCAATTTACCACTTAGCTCTCACTGTTAAAGGGAGCTGCAACTCTAATTAAGAAAGAATTGTAGCTATCCAGTGTTACTGTTTTCCATTTCAGCACTAGCTGAAAGAACATTAGGAATGATGGTGTATCTAACATTTTGGGAAGCTACCTGACACATACTTCAATTTTTGTTCGTGTGTGTGAGCTACATAGGAGAAATTTTTTGTGTTAGGCTAGGCAAGGGAGATACACAATGCGAATACCAGGGGGATGCCAGGTCACCACTGTGACCTCGGTACAGTTTACATTAGAACCTCGATAGCTGCTTTCAGCAACTTGTTTTATCCATCCAAAGTGCTTTTAAAGCCTCCAGCTATGGGACCTAATCCCTTCAAAGTCTTTATCCTAACAACACTGGAATAAGCTAAGGAAAAGCTATTATCCCTGCATATGGCAGGTACAGGGAGATCAAGTGACTTGCTCAGTGGCAAAGGAAGCCTGTGGCAAAGCAGCCCAGGCCTCTTCATTGCCATCCTTCTGCTCCCCTCTTTTTCAGCTACTGACTGCAGATCAAAACTCACAACCTATTTCTAGTAGCAGGAATTATTTTCTACCCCTCAGACATAAATAGTGAGAAACACACAGTTAAAGGTTACAGCACGAGGAAAGTGAGAATTACATCAGACAGCTTTAGCTGGTATCAGCTGGCAAAGCTCAGGGGAGGGGGCAGTGAAAGTGCATCAATGCAGCAGAAGATTTGACTAATGATCCCTATAAATAGTGAAATGAAGGAGGCAATTTTCTATGAATCCCCGTTTGATTCCTCTTTCCTCAAAACCTTTCCCCGTTGTTCAAATAAAACATGAAATTGCACAGCCTCTCTTCCTCTTTATTCTTTTACTGTCCAGGTACCATATTTCTATAGTAAATTTTTACTGTTGTAACCAAACTTATGTATATTGAAGACGCTGTTCTTCTATTTGGACCCCTTCAAAAGGTGTCTACCCATTTGGGCTTGACTGCTTAAGTGGGGTTCGACAGCCTGTGGTTCCAAAGGCATTTAAAAAAACAGCAAAACACCACAATCTCCCCACCCCCCCTTTATTTAATTGTAAAATAAATTAGAACACTTCCATAGCTCTGTACTTTTTAGATTTATGTCTGAAACAATTATTAAAATTAGCTGCAAATGCAAATTCATACACTACTTCAGTGACTACAGATGTCAGCGAAGACCCTGGACCTAATAGTAACTGTATAAGCAAACCACTCTCACATTGTCCCTCATGCTGAGAGTGTTCATCTGTGAATTTAGATGCATCTGAAAGCTTTGAGGCAGGGAGGATCTATAAGGAAATAAAGGAGCTATATAGCACTGGGGGTTTGCTGTTAGTTTTGAACTTGCTTTGTTTATTCCTATGCAGTACAAGCTAAAAACAGTTTTTCCACTGCTAATTTGCAAAGGGGGACTTTTACTGATAATACTTAGAGTCTTCTGCTCTTTGGAGGGATCTGCTAGTTCCCAGTTTCCTGTTAATCGGATTCTACCACAAAATGTTTTATTTCCGCAGTAGGTCAGTGTAGCCAATACTAGCACAAAAGCTTTCATAACAATCAGCTTGGCTGATTCCACTTTCCAAGACAGATGCACTCAAGTAAGGTAATTTGCTTTTCAGTTCAGTTGTCCACTAACTGTATGTCGTTCAGTTTTCTAGCTGATCTTCCCTCCTCCAGTTATTAACTAGCCTAATTTAATAGACTAAGTTTATCCTTGTTTTCATTCTACTAATTTCACTTTCACAGGGGAAAAAAAAGGCTGCTCTATGGGAGTAAAGAAAGTCATGATATTATAAAACTGGTTAGGGTGAAAAGATAATTAGGTTATTGACAGAGGAGTATCACGGCTGGGCTAGTGGACATTTGCATACTTGGGGGTGGAGGGATTTTCAGACTATGGAAAGATGTTTTCAGTCCTCTGAGATTTCACAAAGGGAGCAGGATTAACTCCCAACAAAAGCAAACAGACTTCCTTCACTACCAGGGAACCATTGCTGCTTTAACAGAGATGATGTTCTTAACTATGCTTTTCAGTGTTCCATATGAGCCCTTCAGTATTCAGCAAAAATGTGACTATTGCCAATTAAATGGCTACAGGCTTTAACTTAGACTCATTCCATTCTATCACTATCAATTTTAAAACAATTTCTCGTGCTATTTGTAATAATTGGGTAGTAATGAGTAAGAGTGGATTGGTGGTAGGAAAAAAAATCCCACATATAAAAGGAATTAGCATTTCAGATGTCTTAATTTTGTGAAGAAAGTTCTGCTTTGAACACATTCCTGTTCCCAAATGTGATTTTTATGTACTACCAGCAGTATTCTACAAGGACTCTCCCTTATTACAAAATATTTACTCTGATCATCAGCCAAAGAACAATACCCTACATTTAATGTCCTGGGAACATATTTAATTAAATATTCCCACCAGTTTATTATGACTGCATTGACCATCTGGTGTGCTAAATATGCATACAGAAGAAAAACAGAGGAACCTTAACATATCATCTTTAATTTGATCATCACTTGTTATGCTAGTAATGATTGACTGATTTATCTTCTCCAGTACCTTCTATTCAAGCCCAATTAGTATTACTTACAAGGCCCAAAGCACCTGAATTCTAAATCAAGCCAATTAGTTCAGCCAAATGATTTTTGTGACAAACATGAGAATTTGCCAGAAAGAGTTGCATTATTTCCATAATTTATCTAAATTGTAGTCTTCACAACAACCAGTTGCGGTGACTCAGGCGGGGTTTCTGTTAGTCAGAAAAGTAACACAAGGCAGGATTCCTCTTCTGAAATATCAACACTACCGATTTTTTTAGATCCTTCTTTCTCCTCGCTGTCATCTTTTGCAAAGGCTGTGGCTTAAGATAAAGTCAACACAATGCGGTGATATTGATTCATGTGTTAACCACTGACTACGCTTTGCAGACTAGTCTATGGATTTGCTTGAAGGATGATTAAGAGTTAGATGACTCAGGGTGTTAGTGTGCACATTTTGTGTTCACAAATTAAAAACTCAGAACTACACTAATAGAAGCCAACCATCTAACATACACTAGTGTTAAGTGATGACCTATCCAAAAAAACACCTGCACATACAAACTAATTCTACCATGTCTTTAGATCCCAGTTGACCAGTCTCATCTTCACATTTATCTTATAAATATTTTATTTTATAAAAAGAATGGTTTAACAAAAATGTATGGAACTAATGAAGCAGATGACCAAGTAGACAGTCACAATTATAACCTGTAACCTATCTGATCCACTTAAAAGAGCTCAGTACTTAAACCACAGTTAGGTTTGACCAGTAGACACAGACTAGACTAACCAAATTTGGGCTCTAACACACTCTGATAACAGGTTTTAATTTTTATACCATAGCACTTGTCTCTCCAAAAGCAGTGGCAGTGATGAGGATTCCCCATCTCCCATCTTCCCAGAGGGTCAGAGCGGCAAATTAGTTCTCTCTGGGAATAAGTGTAAGAGGGAAGGAAGAGCCCCAAATTACTGAGCACCCAGTGGAGCTGGTTAGCTCGTGGGGCAGCCCCACTGCACCTCACTGCACGTGGGACCTCTGCTCACCTACAGCCAGCAAGGAACGCAGGAACAGGGAGTCTGCACTGCCCTGCTCGTATCAGCAGGGGACTTTGGGTAATCTCAGATCAAATTACTTATTTTTTTTCAGAGCTACAAGGAATAAACAACTGTGAAGTAAATAGTCTCTTTTTGAGATTATTTCCTCAGACTTCCCAGTGACTTTAGCGAATTTTAGTCCCATATTGTTTTTTTTTTCTTAGAAAAGGGTTAATTCTCATTATTTGCTGATTTGAAACTAACTGTAATTTTTATACTAAATGAGGTTTATTTCAATTAGAGAATGAAAGCAAATACAGGTATAAGCAATTATAAAAAACTTTCTCTTAATATTTATATTGACATTATCATTATATTGTGAAAAAAGAGAAATGTAATTAATTGTTTTCTAAATTTTGTTTGTGTAAATTCTTAATTTGCATCAGGCTGCTTTTGGATAGAAATTACAGTTTAGTAAAAAAATGTGAAACATCCATCGTGAAATATTCATGATAGTTAGTAACTAAAAACTATCTTCAGTGCAATGTCTATAAGTAAAATAACAAAACACTGTTTTACACTAAGAGTCAATTTTTAAAAAGAAGTATTATCTCTAGTTCCTAGGTAGTACTGACAGTACCTTCTATTACTTCTTACAAGTTTTCAGAATTAGCAGGTTTCAGGCTCTTCTAGCAATTTCTCTACATTAGCTGAAAGAATACAAGCTTCTTTTTAAAAAAAAAAAAAATATTTTTACCTTTTTTGAAGTTTCTGTTAACCTTGAGTGTCTGGGTTATGATGTGGGCTAAGGGCAATAAAACTGGCCCAAAGACCAGTTCTGTGATCTGATTTTGTCACAAAGTGGTTACTATTTCAAGTTAGTTGAATATAGATTAAATCTAGTGCTCAGCATGGGTTGCCAATTTCAAATAGATTCAAAGGTGTAGGTAAATGAACATGCCGTTACAAAAAATACTAGAATTTTGTTAAAAAAAAAGTTCCTTATGCTCCATCAATCCCATATGTTTTTATCTTAATCTAGCTCATTTGAGCTGATGTGGTCTTCAACTCCATCCCTGAGAGCTCTTGTCTTGCAAGGTGCATTGGTAGCAGCCTTTCTCCAGTTACTACAGCTCTGTATTGAACACCGAGGTTACCTTATATACCTGGAAAAATAACACAAAGGCTGACCATCACAGGAAGAGTTGCATTTTTCTCCCTAGAAAACTTTATGAAAGGAATTTTAGTTTATGAATAGGAGAGTGCTTTTACTGGGCATTAAAAAAAAAAAAAAAAAAAAGGCAACAAATACCCAAACAAAAAAACAAACAAAAAAAAGCGAAACAAAGAAGAGATTCAACAGAGAAATCAAATTCTGGATAATGCAAAGCCTGTATTTTTCTTGTGCTAAGTTACTGATCTGAAATTAGGGAAAGTGAAAACTTATTGCAAACTGAAACAACACTGGATTAAAGCAGAAAATCACCAAAGCATACCAGGCTGCAGGAGAGAGGAAGCCTAAAAAGAACAAAGGTTCACTCTGTGCCTTCATGAGATATGTCTGAAACAAATCAAGAATAAAGCAATAAATAGACTGAAAACGCAGTCAGTACCATTGCTGTCGTTTTCCTCACCATACTGGAAGAAAAAGAAGAAACACAATCTGCCTTGGAAACTACAGGAAAAATACATAAATACCAAATACGTTGCTAGAAAAATGTTTCAAAAATTCAGGACTCTAAAGCCAGAGTACATTTGAACAAGCTGATGATGTTAAACATCCTAGTCTGCCAAATATTCCAGATTCACAACCCTCTATTTTCAACCTCTAGAGCAATCACTAAGGACACAGTCCAGTGGAAATCAAGTCCTATTTCTGAACAGGAGCTGATGTACTTGAAGTTCATGCTGACATGGTATGTTGTGGTTAGACTTTACCTACGTTCTTATGCAGAGGAGGAAGAGCATCCACTATTTCTAACTTTCTGTGTAGGCTATACCCAAAGGAGTAAACAGGCAGCAGCTGGGCAAGGAGTGGGAGGGAAAGATCAGGGCAGAGTTTGATTCAGCCATCCCCTACTCGCTGACTCATGTATTGCTGCAGAAGAAACTGCTGTAATTTGTTGCTAGTTACAGTCAGTTAAAAGTTAACTCTGATACAGAGGATCAAGAAAGACTCTCAAAGGAATGGTAAGATTGATATGCTTTCACTACTTTTAAGTAATATTTTTGGATCGAGGATGTTTTCTGTGCCTGTCTTTTGGGAGACCCAAATTAAAACCTAGGAAGCCTGGGGGCTTTCCATTTGCCTGTAAATTACTTTCCAGCATTCTTGTTGCACTTCACAAGGAAATCAACTATTAACATGCGCCTTTTTTTTTTTTTTTTTTTTTTTTTTTTTTTTTTTTTTTAATTAAAAAACACCCAGCAACAACAAAACAGCTGAAAGGAAGTCACATTTCCATCACCAGTGAAGTGTTCTTGTAGCCTTGCTATATACATCTAATTCAGTGGCAGTTTCATCACAACTGAACTTTATAGAGTAATTACCGTCCTTGCTTATATTAATTATCAGGAAGTTTATTAAGCTTAAATCTTCTCTAACTACTTGGCCAAGAGAACTACAGTGAACTTATTCATTACTTAAACAGCAGTCATGCACTACATGCAAGTGTTAAGAGGGAAGAGCAAAAGTATCTGTACATAAAGCCAAACTTTCATCCTTATTTCTCACAAAATGTCATGTTTACCTCTTGAAGAGCTGCCATTTGCAAGTGACTGTGTCCTTATCACAGGTGCTCCACCTTCTCACAGTGTAATGATTCATACACAATGTTTTTTCTCCCCAGTTTGAACATCCGTCAATTACTGAAACTAAATTCCATTTAACCAATCAAATATATTAATAAAAGGAAACTTCTTATTTCAAACTCTCATTGAATGAAAGAAAAAAAAACAAACCAAAACCCCAGAACATTTTGAATTAAAAAAAAAAGTTTTAAAGACGATCTTTAAGACTACTTTGCCAAATAAATCATTTAGCAAACTAATGTGAATTCATTAAATACTGCCTAACAGAAAATTATACAATCCATATTGAAAGATGGTTTTGAGCACTATAAATGTGTAAAGTAAGATTTGTCTATGTCATCACAGCCACCTCTCCTGAACTCGTCAGACTCCCATGCTCATGGGATCACTGAGACCCTTGTAGTTTCCCCTTAGACTATGCTCCCATCTTTATCTTACCATCCATCTTTCTCTCAAAACTCTGATATTTTTTTAATAAACATCTTTGCTTTGCACAAAGGCCTGTGTTTAAATTGCATTTCCAGAACCCCTAGTGTGATTTCAGCAGCTTACAGACATACTCTGTGGATCAATCATGAAGCTGAGATATGGCATCTGATTTTCTAATTTAACTGAGATATTTAAATCAACACTGGGCACACCTGTATATTTGCAAATTGCTACAACCCAGAAACTGAAATTCAACTTTGCTTTTTCCCCCCCAAATAAATCCATAAACTTCTATTAATTCAGTAAAGACCAGTTTATCTTGGTTCTATCTTTTAGTCTTGTTACACTCAAGAGACTGCCTTTTGCTATTTGTTAAAATGCTTAGACACTTTGCTGAAAATCTGTTGTGAGTTGCATCATTATAAGCAGCCCTTGGGGTTCGCTAGATAAATGGAAACATTCTCCTCCATGTCTGCTGAGTGAGTATTGCTATTTTTCTTACCGTTTGTCTGAAACATGAAAGTTAATTAATTTTACAACACTTCAAAATTAACTATTTGTTCCTCAAGTTTTTTGAAAACAAAAACATCATTAGGATTGAGGAGAAATGTTTGAGATTTAAACCTGGTATGCTTTAAAAGTCAAAGACTTAATCAAAATTTGAACTGTCTATATGTTTCAAGTGAAAAGAAGAAATTGGCGAGAATTATATTTGGGACAAAGCAATCCATTTACAATCAACCATAAAATCCTCTTCATATCAACAAAGAAAAAGTCAGAACACTGAAGCATTCCCATTCCTGCCCTCGAAGGTACTCTTCAAGCCCTCTGTCTTTCCTTATGTTACGTCCCTTGAAGGGCAAAGTATTACCTCCTGCTATTATGACTGGGATACAGATACATACTTTAGTTTACAAGCAAATGTTATTTGTGTGGTTTGTTTCCATAAAAAAGCTAAATAACTTTCTACAGCTATCCCAACTAAATATTGGGAATTAAATCCACCTGTCCACAACAAATTCAGCCTACCTCCAGCAAGACTCAATGCATTGATAGGCCTATTACTTTTTTTTTTTATTATTATTATTCCTCTTTGACTCCTGTATCCTTTTTTTATTTGAGGAGTCGTGCTGGTGCCAGTGCTGTAATGCAGGCCTGGCACAACAGGTTTCAGGCATACAGTTCTTCAGACACTCTTGAGAACCTTGTGTATGGCATAAGGGAGCATCATGACGCACCAAACAGGAAGAAATGTGCAGGGCTGTAACCAGTTCCCTAGGTAACAAAGAGATACTATTAAAAGAGAAAGTGGTACCAGGGTGGTAAATAAATAAGCGTATACAATAAAGGCCCACAAGTATTACTACCTTTCCTGGATACTGCAAAGAATAGAGAGGGGGAGAGCATGTAAGTTTGTGTGCCCTGTAGCTGTAAGGAAATAGAAAAATTCCTCACCAATTAGAAGGTCAAAAAATACCCTCATTCACAAGTTCCAGCCAGGAACGCTGCCTCCCAGCCCTTTTCATCTTACCTCACCACTACTTTCCCAACTCTCTTCACATTACAAACAGCTACTAAGCAACAGGAGGTTTGCAGAGAATGAGTCATTCTCATGTGGCTGATAGGCTGAGTGCAGGATGGAGATTAGTGACCTGACAATGCGCAGCCCCAGAATTATTGTGCTTCCTGATAACCAAAATGGTCACTGAATGCAGCAAAAACTTAATAAATAAGTGCTTTAAAGGCTTACGCTTGTAAGTCGTGCCTTCTAAGTGTCACAGATGTGTTAGCCTAAAAAGAAGACTGCTATATGTTAGATGCATAGTTGACAGATGGCATTAAGCATTCCATACCAGTAAGGCATTCCCCTGAAGTTAAATAATAACTAAATTTGCTTTTATTTAGATAGCAATATGAAATCCTTAGGCTTTGGACTGATAGTAAAAATTTTGGGAACGAAGAAAAAGGGAAGTGGGACATAACCATGCAAGGTCAGTCAGTTCCCAATGTAAGCAACAGATTTTGACATAACTGGGAGTGTTTCTGGCAGGAGACATCCTTTTGACTGAGGTTTTACCTTTCTCCCCCCCAGCAGAATAATGGAAAACAGAAAATTTATGTGGAAAGGCCTCAGGAGTTCATCTTGACCATTCCCTTATCTCCAGGCAGGACGGACTTCTACTTCAGGTCTGAAACAGGTTTGTCTGCCTCAGCCTTGTCTGTTTTTTTCTCCAACGATATTGGTATCAGACATTTTGATGGTTCATTTAGTACTCTTAACTCAAGCAAAGCTCCTAGGGCACCAGATAGAGCCATTAATCCTTGCAAGTATGCTTTGCAATATTTAATCTTAGGGCCCTTAAGTGAGGACTGGCCAAAGCGTATCTGTAGCATAGGTCCCTTAATCATGAATCAGCTGAGGGACAAGAATATCAGGAAAAGAAAGAGTTGTTGTGAATATGAAGAATCTTTGTGCCAGCATGAAAACCTTAACAGCAAGCTCTTTATTTTATCCATGAAGTCCTAGAGTGGCTGGACATCTATAGAGCAATTCAGTGCAGGAAATGAACAGAAGTAATTTTCCTTGCTAAGTTTGGTAGAAATCACACTGACTCTGGGGGAAGTGTCTAAGAGATCTTTTGCAAAACACACTTTAACCTGTGAAGGGACTTGTTCAAATCAAATCAGTGTTCTCTCGTTGCCTGTTCTCTTTAAAACTGAGTTGATTCAATTTCCTAGTCTTAATCAGAATTGGCTAACTTCCTAGAAACATTTAATAATATACTCACAAAAACATTAAAATTTGCAGTACCTGCTATCTGTGAATATTTAAATGAGTGAGTTAACTAAGACAAATATTATCAGAAAGATAAAATACAACGTTACTGGGAAAATAGATTTTGAAGCCTGATTCCAGTGTTCAAATTGAGGAGAAAATTACAGAATTAAACTAGCATCAATGAACAGACCACATTTCAGTTTTTTCCATCAGATTTCAAGTAAAAACAACTAACAGCTTGTGAGTAATCCACTGAATAACAATTCTCAGAGATTACTTACAAATGATTTTTCAAAAAAATTGTTAGATGCTCAGACTCCTCATAGGCAATTCCAAAGTGAAAAGTCAAAGAAATAATAAACTGTGAAGTATGGATTCACTTCAAAATCATAAAAGTTATTAGTGCAGTACTTAGTTATGCAGGTTATTTAAAAGGGACTGAAGTACTTCCACGTATATGGATAAATGAATATACGTGTGTGTGTGTGTGTGTACGTATGTATGTCAAAACCTCAAAACCAGTGACCAAATTCATAGTTTGTCTCCAGTAATTTTCTTGCAGAATCAGGACCCCAAAAATATCAAAACATCTGCGTTATTGCATAGTACATGAACATGAATGCAAATTCTTACTAGTTGCAACAATTGCGTTGCAGTCACATGATTACCAGCAGCTGTCGTATGTAATGCACCATCTGTGCATATGTGGATTAATACCAATACTTCTGCAAGGTGCTTGAAACTAGTGTAAGAGAACAGTTTGTAAGTGGTTATTGTTATCTTGAGACCACATAACTATGTTTTATGGCAACGTTCCAGAGAACCTTCTGCATACTTCTACATACAATCTTCCTGAATGATACTGCAATGATAAAGAACTTTCTAACACTCTCTGCTAGGCATTTTTTCTTATTATGATTTTGACTAATATTTCATGAGATTCAATAGATTTGAAGGGCCCAATTTTTTTAAAAATACTTGTTTTCAAAAGTTTTCAGTATGACTGTACTTTTTTCTTTTTTAAAGAACTTCAACTTAGCCTTCAATCTTGCACATGCAGTTTCACATCTGGAACTAATTAGACATTATTTACCTACCTACCTGATGGCATGTGCAGGTAGTTCAGAGATTTTTCTTGAATTCAGTAAGATTACTCTCCTACCATCATAAAGAAAAAGTGGCCAATCTGACACAGGTATTTTCCTTGTGAAAAATGCCTTGATGAATTGCATTTAATATGAAGAGCTTTCTAATCATGTAAATTCAGAGCATTCTGTCAAGTGAATATGCCTCACACATATTTGGTTTAACTCATACTGAAAAAATGACAGCAATTGCAGTGCTCTGTCATCATCTTAAGAAAGCAATTACAGTAAAATATTACTGTCACAACTCCACAATGTATCAGGCAATGTCCAAGCGGCTTTTAATAGTAGGGTATAGCTCCTTCTTACCTTGTCTTGTGGTGCAGTTGGAGACAATTGTCAATGCCCAAAAGGAAAGAACATTTTTGCTTGATTCAGTTATAAGAAGCAGCAAATCAAGTAGGCATTAAACTATTCTGACTGTATCCATTAAACACTGACACCTTGCAGAACCTCTAACCTTTTATGAATGTATTGAGTCAAACAAAAGAAAGAAGAGGCAGGTCTGAGTCTGCTAATTCTTGCTTTTATTGACTTGTCAGTTATTACTTTGACAATATGTATTGGACTCACAAATTTCTCTGTGGTACACACCACAGAATGAAAATACAGATTTCAGTAAAGGTGCCAAAAGAAGTGTACGAGTAATGGCTTACTTTATTTTCATCATTTTATGTTAGTTTGCTTGGAAACGAAATGCACCAAAGCAGGACAAATGCTCAATCCACTGGCTTATTTACTTATAGAACAAACACGCGTGGTATATTATCGTACGTCTTCACTTTGTATACAATGTCTGCCTTTTCTGTGGTTAGGGTCCCCAATGAGTTTTTATTGACACCAAGACTGAGTCTTACCCCTTCTACTGGTCTAAAACATCAGCAATATTCAGAATTACTCCATTATTCCTGGTTTATGATGTCATTCATTAAAAAGTAACCTTTGCAGTCTCTATTATGAACTGCTCTGGGAGGAACCAAACCAAGAAAGCCTAGCTTCATATCCAAAATTGCTACATCGCTCCCCAGTCACCAAAGCATCTCCAGCTTACCTCCCTTACCATCTTGCAAGACTCACTAACTCGTCATATTTCCAGTTCCTGCCACATCTGCTAGCTCTTCTCCACCCTTTCCCCTTCTAGTGAGGGTCAGAACATTTGCTGGTGTTTCGAGGTCTGGACCATCCCCGCATACAGCCAACCACAGTAACGAACAGCTCCTGAGCTTCTCTTACTGCCTTTTCCTCAGCTGGCAACGGTAATTTGGGCCTCATCTCCAACTAGCCGCTGATTTCCCAACTCTATCAGGTTTAGCAGAACAGTAAAGAGGCAATCACACAAGCTGCATTTCCTTGGAAAGGCAGGCCAAAGCCAGCACCATTTAAAAGCCTTGCCAGTAGACACCTCTTTTTAGCTTCTGCTTTTGCTACTGTTATTCAAACGTGTTATGCCTCAGTCATGTCACTGGCTCTTTCAGTAGAGAAAGACATTGCTCATTTTACATAGAATTGGTATAAAAAATGAGCAGGCAATCATTCACCTTTCAAAGGACATTGCTGCTTTTCTTTTTTTCTTCTGCATTCAGTCACTCAAATACCCTGATCGAAATAAGAACATGAAAAATGTGGATAGTTTGGAAATTACAAATAAAAGCATCCACCACAAACGTTTGTATTGATCTAACTACAGAATAAAATTAAAAATACTTTTTTCCTGAAAATCCACATATATGGCCAGTGAATAATATGTAGTCCAAACATATTCACATTAAGAAAAATCCTACTGGAAGAGCATGATGGAACAGTTCAATTCTAAATACTCAAAGTACTTCCTATAAAAGTCAATTCCACAATGGGCTTCCATCTCCACCACGAACTCATATTGCAAAACAGTAGTTGAAGAATGTTTTAGTGTACTTGCCTACTTTACTTATTAACCATTCTCATGTGATCAGTTTGATGATCAGTTTGATTTAAAGGGTCATTTGGGATTTGTTTTCTAACACCTCTCTGAAAAACGTACACATGAGGGTACACATGAAGACTTGTACATACACCAATTGATTAACATCATCTATATTTAGTTTCTGTAACTTGGCATTTAACAAGCCACTAATAACTTATTGTATCCTAACCTTATGCATATCATTCACTACTCTACTTTTTTCCTTTTGATCTTAAAATCTTCCAAGCATTTAAAAAACCCTAGGAAAAATAGGATAGATCGTATACAAAAGATCTTTAGCTGAAAAAAGAAGGTTCTGGCTTCAGAGTTATTTCACTTTGCAGCAGCTGAAGATCTGCTTCAGAATTTATACAGCAAACATACCAATCTTCAAGCACTATTATGAAGAGCTGTGTAATTTCTTAAGGCAGAGTAATTGGTGTGAGAAAAAAGAAGCTGACAGAATAGAAAGAAATTGGGAGAAAGAAACCCTGAGCAATAAATTACTTGTAACATAATTTCTCCTGTTTCATCCCCCACAAACTCTCCAGTGGAAAACAAAGAGGGAGAATTAGTAATGCTTCATTTCATTATTATCTACAGATAGCACCCAAAAATTATAATTTCTTTAAGACAGTAGTTCAAAGTTAACCTTGCTGCCAGTCCACACTGACTCAGTTGCACAACAGACTTCAAGCCAGACAAATGTGGAAAATACAGATGGATAGTTATACTACCTGGTATGTACTGTGCAGTGAGATATGGGCTCCTTAATTAAGAAACCTACACATAACTGAAACAAACAGCCTCTGGAGGTAGACCTGTACAGATAATCTGTAGCAGAAAAAACCTACGTAGATATTTAAGAGCTTCTAACTGGGTGAAAGACTCATAATAGGTAACGCACCTTTTGCAACAAGAGGTTTATAAAAGAGTAAATTAGTTAAAAAAAAAATCAATTCAAGATTTCCTTTAAATTTTATCTGTTACTGCCTGCTGCAGACCGTTGTCTGAATTGAACAAATCTTTCTGAATTATTTATCACAAAGTGTATTGTCTATGAAATCTACACTTTATTCAGTGCTTGAGTATTTTACACACTGCATTTCTCCTGTTACATTCATGATACAGACAGCCCAAGTGTATTTCAACCCATAGTTCTTTACTATTAGGAACAAACCGTGATCCTCAGGCTTGGCTGTTATTTTTTGTAACTTGTGAATATCTAACCAAAACCTCTTAAGAACAACAAAAGAGTAAATGTGCTTCTGCAGTAGCTGTTGCAGTATGAACAGTTCTTTATAGTGAGATTCCTAGTATTGCTTCTGTTTGCAATCTTTACAAATATTTAACTCCCATCCAATTAGGCACAGATTCTGAACAATGAGATGCCCTGACTCAGCATCTATAATGCACATAAGTCTCTATCTTTCTTGTTTGTTTAGCTTGTTAGCTTATAGGAACAGGAAGCATCTCTTGCAATACTTGTACATCATCAAGTAGAGCAGAGACTCTGAACTCTCCTGTAATACCAAACACTAACAGTTTTAATGTGGGTCTGTTGTTCCTTTCAAGCAAATATGGAAATTAAAGGAACACTCAAAGCTCTATCTCAGCCACAGTAATCCTGTGAAAGCAGTGACTCACCTCCTAATGGCTTTCCATAAATTAGGCAGCTAAAAATGGGTAGGAAGCGTGAAACTTCCTGTAGTGTAAATTCTCTCACTGCATGTGGAGAAAATCCATGGCAGTAAAAATACAAGAGATGAAGGTGTCAGCACCCATCATGTTTAGGTATGTTGTTAATAATTCAAATCTTCCTCCTCTGGAGCGTGTGGTTTCAGAACGAATCACTCTCAATTTCCTTTTTCAAACGAAAACTGGGGTTTTGTTGCTCACTGATTCCATATGTTTTCTTCCCAGCTATTAAACAAGAAGAAATTAATATGGCTAATTGCATACATTGCCAGTATCATCTCATAGTAGTACCCTACTGTAGCAATGTTTTGTATGTTATCGTCTTCCATACATCAGCACTGACATGGAAATGATTGGTGGTAAAATTGACCATATACAAAAGAAAAGCCATACATAGCTTTGGGAAACAGAAAGAGATGGAAGAGAAGGAGACACTGCACTTTTGTACCCATGAATTGTCTTTGGGAGTAGCACTCCCTTTTACTCCACAGAGCAGGTTGGTTCTTCTGGGCCTGGCAGGAACAGCACATGCCAAAACGCCACCACTGTGATTACCACTTTGTAGAACAGGAGCATGATAAAAAGGTTGAAAACTGAAATTTCAGGACCAGTATCTAAACTTGGCTGCTGAACTAAGATGGGTAGTTAAAAAAAAAAAAAAAATAAGGCAACTTTGTTCAACATCCTGGTTTATTTAATCTCACATAATTTACTAATTATGAGGTATCAGGCCACTGGCCCTTATATGCACACATCTATGTAGACCCAGAATATAACTGGTAAGCAGCAATTGCTGCAGAGTTTGGTTAAGCTCCACAACTCCAAATGTCTATTTTAGATACTAAAAGCAAAAGATACAACCGTGGTGCCAGACATAACATAAAGTGCACAATTTTCTCACGACAGAGAAAGGAGAAGCATGGGCCTCATACCCAGAGCTGGCAAAGGCCTCAATACTGTAACAGTTCTTGACATAAGTCACCCAATGGCAGCTGTCCTTCAGTTACTGTTTCTAAATTTTGTTGGCATCCTATTATCAAGAATTCTGAATATCAAATATTCAGGTCAAGGTCTTTTATCTTCTCCTTTCTAGATGGGTACAGTAGTAACATTTCTAATCAAAACTATGTTCTATCCAGCCCAGTCTTGCTGCATCTACTTTCTATCACTTTTTGTTTCTCTGGTCTATACTACACCAAACTAAACAAAATCTTAAAAGAATAGACGATAGAAGTGTTTTGCTATAACAACTGAATTTTGTATTCATTTTGATCTACTCTGGACTATGCACCCACTGAAATCTATTCCTTTACGTAATCCTTTCTTGTCATGGAGACAGACAAGAGACTACTGGTTTTGCAGCTGCTGTAAAACAAGGGAAAAGTATTTCTAGTTTAAAGTGAAGCTGTTCCACAAAAAGAAGGGCTTACAATTTTATTTTTAATTAAGTTAAATACATATTTGATTTGAAGTTGCCTATGAGCTGGAAGCAACGCTGTTGCTACATCAGTTCAGCCACTTCTTGGAAGTCAAAAAAAACCCAAACCAAAACACATGGCAGAGGAGCACACACAAAGCACAGGCCATATTAATAAGGAGAGATCTGGGAGACTAGGATTTACCAGGGCCCATCTAGTAACAAGGCCTCTCTCATAGCATACAGTCACAGGCAAGACACTGTGCTTCTAAATACACTCCAGTATTGACCACCTCTCCATCAGATCATCAATACAGGGGTGTCCTACATATGCAAACTTATCTTGCCTCCAGTCACTATACAAATCTACTGGCTTTTTCAAAATAAACTTCTGTAGACAGAAAGACAAGAGGGTCAGTTTGTTTCTTTAGAACCATGAAAAGGCAAATGAGAAACTGACCCAAGACAGAGGGCAAGTGGGTGCTGCTAAGAAGGGCAGGCAACCAACAGGTTCTCACTCAATGCAGACATCACTGTCAATCCAGAGGAAACAACCAGCAGGTTTGTGGAGATGCGACTGTTCAAACATATAGAGAAATAAACCAGAGGGGCAAACAGCAACACCTACTGATAGTCCTGAGTGGCTGAGTATCTTTCAGTAGATCCAACACCTACTTTGCAATTAACGCAGGTGAACCTCCTGGTGCACGTAAAGCACCAGCACAAGCCCCCTGGGACTTCTGCTTTGTGTGGGACTAGAGGAAGGTTGAGTGACTAAATGGGAGATGTGAGGTGCTCTGCCACAGAAACCACATGTAGCCTTGGACAAAGTCACCTGGTCCCAGCTTCTTGAGAGGCATTTCAAATGTCTGATTCCCACTGATACGTATGCCACTAAGAGCAAGATCTTTGAGGATCTGTCTTTGTGCCTTAGCTGTAGTTCTCTGTTTCTATTTCTGTATGATTGCAAGACATCAAACACGACAGCAACGAAGAAGACACATCGATACCTATAGCAGTACAGATGATCTTTGATATCAGTAACCTGGACAAAAGTTTTTCCAGAGTTCTTCACCCATGAACATTTCCTAGCTCACCAGAAGGTCTTCTGCCTTTTTTCTCTTTGATAAACTCCATATATTTTTGACCCTAGCAGTATCTAATCAGGCTATTAAAGTGACTTTAAGAGTTATTACAATTGCATCAGTCTTACGTCAGTCTGAGGGGGTCTGGTTGTGCTACAGGATGCATTAGGCTGTAGTCACCAGCACAGAGCACTGCAATAGAGCAGGAATTCAGGACTGCAACCCCAAGGCTACCTCAACACCACATAAGTTGAGGCTGTGCCAGGCATGAGGAAAGAAATCGCTATTCCCGCTAATAGTCCTTTTGCTACAACATATAATCTCAAGTACTCAGCTAGCCATCTAACTATCTTTTATTTCCAACAAAAAAACCCCATCTTTCCTATTTCCCTCTTTTATGTTTGAACCTACTATTTTCTCCATTTTTTTTTTTTTTACCTTGTCATAATCCATTAACTTCATGTGCTTTGATCTTTCCATAGGGAATTTATCTTCTCTCTTAAAAGATCTTTTCTAGTGAGAAGATATTTTCCTCTGTCTGTAGCTTCTGTTCCGTTCACATGTCACAGCACAACTGTGGGGTTTTTTTTTCTTTTTTAAATTTATTAACATTTAAGAAATCAAATTTCAAATTAGAAGTGAGTTAGGCAAGTTTATTCCTGATAGCATAAGATGCGGCCTCTGGTGAAAAATCTGAAAGACAGACATTGTGCACACACTGCTGGAGCAAACTCGCTCCACAAAAGGTTTTGTGAGGCATAGTAGTTACAGGAGAGCAAAGACAGTCAAAGGTAGTCAGAGCTAGTCATAGATCAAAGGTGAGGAAAGAAGCAAAAAAGAAAGAGCAAGGCAGAGGCGGTTATGTTTTACCCCAGTAATCCACTTTATGTGAGCCTCACTGGACTAGAACATCTTTCCTTCTACCAGCATCATGCTCTTACAACCTGTTGCTCCTCTATTTTGCTCACCACTTAACTGGTACATTGTATCGTATGTATCACCAAACACCAGGCACACTTGCAGGGTCTACAAAGAACCATGAATAGCAGAAGCCACGACCCTGAAGCCACCTTCCCAGCCAAACAGTGAGTAAGGGTTGTTGCAGGCTGTTTTATTTCCTAGTACTTTGAGAGAAGAAACATTCAGGAAGAGGACAGAAGTCTTAACTTTTAATATGTCAATTTCTGGAGCATTGTGATGGAGACACAATCCCACACTAACTCAATTCTGTGAGACAAATTTGGAGGACATCAGCAAAGAGAAGACATTCATTAAAGCTCTGGGACTATCATAAGCATGTAAGAGAACTACATAAATAATTTTTACTCAGTTATGCTACTCAATTTTAACCATGATGTTCTATCTTCTCTCTTAATTTCCATTAACTGTTGCTAATTCTGAATGAAAAAAAAATATCCATACAACATATACAATGGCTATATTTGTTTCAGCTTTCCAACAAGATTTTAATTCTTCTTTCGTTCATTTGTCAATGTTTATACGGTGTAAATCTGTGCAGTGCTGGGGTTGCTAGTACCAGACACAGAGGGGTATTTTGATTGGTTTTAGGCTATTAAAACCATTATCCTAATTAAAATTCACTATTTGTTCCCCAACTTTAAAAAGCTCTGTCCTTCAGACAGGTGTTTTTAGAGGGAAATCTCTCGCCCGCCTCTTCAAGGAGTTTTCAACCTTATGCATTCACTTGAACTTTCAAATCACTGCTTGTCTGATCCATGTTGTTGCTCTGCCCTGGTGTGCCAGATGTGAGACACTCAGGGCCTATGGGCCATTTACACATTTCTCTTGATTAACCATATACAATTGGCTGTAATACAGAATTTCACAAATCAGTTTGCTTTACTTACATGTATATTACAGACTGGGGACAAGAAGGAATGAGAAAGATGCTTGATACATCCGCTTTTACCTAGTATGATATTATGCAGTCCACAACCTTTGGCTTTTAAGAGCAGGGCTAGTTCCTGTGCAGTCAATAGCTACACACTGTCCCTCTACGGAATGTATTCTCTCTTTCTCTGATGGTATAGACACATGACTTAAAACAGTTGTTACTATCCTGTTATCATTAAACTTGCTATAAAGGATACCTCCACACAGAGAAGATAAGCACCAAAAACACATCCTGTGTAAAATAAAGTACAACTGGAAAGAAACAAGTACTCTTCCAAGCCAGATTGCCGGAACTGGGACAACAGCCACCTCGGTGAACTGGAGATGAGGCCCCAAAACCAAGAGGCTGAATTCCAACATTTTAATTTTTCAAAATTCTCCATTTTAGATAGTCTGAAAAATAAACAAAAATTGCCTATCCCAAAACAACCCATCTAAGGCACACACAAACGAAAAAAAAAAAAATTATTAGCCTCTCAGGATTTTATTTTTAAAGACAGAGCAAAACACTGAGTTGTGAAATATAACATGCTTTGCATCATAACACTCATATACGGAATAGCTCTTGCACAGCATCATGGAAACATCTAAACTGGACATTTTTTTACACACATTTGCACAACGCAGCTGTCATTAAAAACATCAGCAATCCAAAAAGTCTGCATGCTCCTAGGCAGAGGTGTTTGTTCCTGTGCTGCATATCTTCTCACCTGGAAATCTCACATTTTTCGTGGAGTATTAATATCTTCTCTTTTAATCTTTGTAAGGTCAACTTACTTGTCTTTTTGATCTCTGAGTTAAACATCCTGAGCATTTATCTGAATATACCCAAGTTCTGTATAAAATCTATGCTGTTACTTGGAAATACAAAATGCACTACATTCTGGAAAAGTAAAGGCTTCTTGAGAAGAACCCTATTTTGGTTATGGCAATAACTATAAGGAATTCCCAGTTCCAAACATCCCCCATTACTTGGGTAGAGGTCTAGTAGTTAAAGATAACAAAACAAAGTCCTTGAGTCTTTTTATTTTATTTTCTTTTCTTTTCAGGGAAAGGACAGCTAACTACAATATCTTCCCTTCATTCCACTTTGAAGACAGGAGGACAGAGGCAGCACTAGTTTCCTTCTCTGTGCAATAGAGAGGCAGTGTGATGTCCAAGGTAGCAGTGGGTTGTGCATCCCAGCCTATCCTTGTGTCCTCTTCATTCAGTCTCTCTGTAGCGATAGCAAAAACGATGCTGAAGCAATCTATTCCATCCCAAAAACACGTGATCCCTGATTCAGCCCTGCTATAGGGCTCATTGACAGACATGGGTTAGCAATAGAAGCAACGGTATTGCCCAGGTAATTGGTTCCTGTATGAACACTACATAGGGAAATTTGTCACATTGCTTCATTTTTAGCAGGGCAGAGATCCTATTTATCTTCACTGCACTCCCAGTGTACATGTTCAGTATAAAGCCAGTCAGCCTTCATTCAAAAAGCTCTTAAACTGGAAACAGGAAAAGGATGGCTTAGCATGACTACCTCTCTACCTCTGCAAGACTGCCTCGAGTTCTACTAGCCAACTAAAAGAGCCTGGGTGAGATAAAACTCTGCTTAAAATTTCAAGTCTCCATTACAAGACAGTATTGGGCTGTTTGGTCTGTTCAGAGGTCACACCATCTCTCATGTGCCTAGTATTTTTGCAAATGCTGAGGCATCCGTGATTCTGCTGTTTGAGATGTGAGATTAAAGTAACAGACACTTTCTCCATCTTGACAACTCTCATTTTTCTGTACTGCTCCTAAGAGAAGGATTTGCAAGGTTGGAGTTTGGCAGAACAGAAAATGCAGAGGATTTTCTGAAATTTGGAAGTTCTTTCTGGTGTAAGAAAGAGTGAAGGCCCTCACCTTAATTCCTCACTGTCGTGGTTTAGGCCAAATTGGTTACTGGGGACCTGGAGGACCCCAGATGGGACCGACAGATGCTCTCCTCTACCCCTCTTCAGAGAGAGGGGCAGAGGAGGAAAAAGAGACTTACGAGTTTAGAAGGAACTAAACTACTTTAATGAAATATTAATAATAAAATAAGAAAAAAAATAATGAAATATATACAAAACCATATGTCGTGGTTTGGCCTCAGCCAGCAACAAAGAACCACGCAGCCGCTCGCACAACTCCCACAGTCGTGGAAAAAGAAAATGACAGGGCAAAACTCGTGGGTTAAAAGAGTGCAATTTAACAGAACAGCAAAAGGAAAAGACGAAAACGCGATTACAGTACCGCCGCGAAGCGCACCGACCGGACCCGCACC
>NW_009647512.1:138336-158539 GCF_000708025.1 Charadrius vociferus | reverse complement strand
GGATCTGCATTCAGGATCGGGATCGCAGGCAGACGAACAGAGTTCTCCTCAGACGTCGGCCATTGCAGGAAGAGAGCTGACCTTTCGATCCCTCAGCCTTTATACTGAGCATGAGGCAGATGGGATGGAATACCCTCGGTGGTCAGTTTTGGGTCACCTGTCCTGTTCGCTCCTCCTTGCAGGTGGGACCCCACTATGCTTTTCCGCTTCCGACCCTCCAACGGGGCAAATAACAAAGTTGGTTGGCCTTGGGGGTTATAGCAATAAGTATAAGCAAGAGCCTCTCTGCATACCATGCCTGGGCATCAGCTATAAACATAAGTCTTATCACCCTGAGAGAGTGAACATTGTCTGCACAATATGCTGTTAATTTCACTTGTTAGAGAGGCCCAGCTAAGAAGTGAAGTTACTGACCAAAATTGGTTCTGTTTTACCTCAAACCAGGACACTCACATATTCTAAATTAATTTTCCTCTGACCTCAGCCTACAACCAGTCTTTTCTGTTATGAAAGAATGAAGCCAAGTTTGCCTAGTTTATTCTCTCAGAGAGACAGCCAAGAAGAATAAACACAGATTATTCTATTTTCACCAAATTAAAGGAAATTGTAGCAGAGGTATTCCCTTTGTTTACTTGACAACACGAGGGAATTACTGCAATCCTGTCTCCTGTCACCACTGACAGCCTGCTTGATATGTTTCTGCTGTTAGATCCCCGAAACACACGCAACCATCTCAGTACAGATTCAAAGGAAGCCCATTTCCACAGGAAGTTAGGCTAGGAGTCCTCTGTTACTTAGAGCTGTAGTTGATGCTTGCTGCTTGGTGAATCTGTAATCAAGCCACCTCAAGAGGAGAAAAGTCTCAAATACAGGCAGACAAGTCACATTGACCACTGGGAAGTTGCAGGGGAAGGCAGATTTTGAGATAGACCATCTGCAGGTTAACAAGGGACCACAGTGAAAACAACAGAAAACTGTATTCAGCGTATGAGTCACTGCCAAAGACACCTGGCTGCCGGAGACTGTTATGTGACTGTGCTGTCAAGAGACTGAACGTTGGCTCAGTGCACCAAGCTGCAAATGTAAACACCTATATTTGTCTCCTCTTCCCCATACATTCACCAATTTGCTATCCCGTCTGTTACTACCCCACCATCCTTCAAGTAAGAGGAGTTTCTCACTTTTTATCCTAAAACCCAGATGACTTTTTTTTTAAAGATATGAAGAAATCTTTATCAAGTACCTTCCTTTGCTATTTACATGCATAATCCTATAAGCAACCTGCACAATCAATTTCAAAGCAAAACAAACATTATAGAAATAAACATAAGTCTTTGAGAAAAGTCCTTTTAACTATGCAAATGGTTGCATATATCCAAATACTGAAGAAAGACTTCTATGGTCCAAGTTGGGGGAAACAGCCTTTGCGGTAAACCAGATTCAGTCCTATAGACAAGCACTGCTAGAACAAACCCAGAGACAAGCACCATCAAACAAGCTTAAAAAAAAAAAGTACAGTTTTAAATTAAATGAACATTTGGCTAGTCACTGGTTAAGTTGTTAAATGTTTTACAATATTTGGGGATTTTTCACGTTCACTCAGCAAAGTATGTAATGCTTAATTCATTAGGAGTTACCTTCTGAACTACATTTTTTTTACTTTTTTAATGTTTTCCTTCAAGTGATGCAATGCTACTGCAGCATCTCAGAGTGAAAGCACCTTGTACAGAATGATTTAACTCTGAGCTGAGCCTAATCTAGAGCCAGTAGCCATGTTGCCTCTGAGGATTTTGGATTTAATTTCCTAAACAGATATGACCTCTTGGACTCCTTTTCCCTTTGCAGGGTAGCACTTAATCTTCTCATGGACTTCAATACTAGCAACCATCCAGTGCAATCAAACTTGAGGTTTCCAGTGTTCTTTTACTTGGTACGAGAACTACAGATTCCTCCAAGACTCAGTTACTCAGAAACCTTGGTACTTACTCATTGACAGTGCACAGGAACAAGGGTATTTCTGAGAGAGAAACTCTGCTCTTCTCTCTGGGTACAATGCTCCCCAAGGTGCAGGCCCTCTCTTGATTCATACACACACACTATTTGACTTGTTAAGCTCTTTCCTCCACCCAAATACAGAGAGTGTTTGATTCTGTAACAGTTATGTTTTAGTGTAAGTCAAAGTGCTTTCTTTCTGCATGACGAGTCTCACCATCCAGACTGCTCATGATATAGGAAGGGCTGGCAAAGGGGACTCAGGACTGAAAACAGGCTTTATTTCTAAAACTGTGGTGGTGAAGTAGATCCTCAACAAACAGCGACCTGGGAGTCAGCAACAAGAAAAATATCAACTTGCATAGTTCATAACTGTCTTTGCTGGCTGGGGATTGAACAAGAAAAGCGCCTGTCAGCTGCGATTTCTGTTAGGAGATCATTCCACTGCTAAAACATTTCAGTCTCTGCACAGATCTTAAAATCAAATCCGCTCATTCTCCCCTAGAGTTAACTGCGTAAAACTGATTGTCACAACAAGGGCAATGAATGTGCTAATGCAAGCATCTTTGCTTTAACATTGCTCCTGTAGCTACACATCAATTATGAAGATGAAATGTAAGAGACCATGTTGCTCCATGTACATGAAGCAATTGAGAACTGACATAAAAAATGTACAGGTCAGTGTCAACATGCCAAGACACGTGCACCATTGCCTGCCTTTCCATTCCCTTCTCCAAGGCTCCCTAAAATGTTCAATGCAAAGAGAAAAGCATCAAAATTTTAAGTGACTTGAAATATTTTTGTATTTATATCATCTAGTAAACAAAGTTGCTGAAAAATGTCACTGTGTGATCTTCATATATGTGGGGGAGACAATATCACAGCTGTCAGGGAATGACTGTACAGCTCCTTGCTGGAAAGAAGTAGTCAAACATTTCAGAAGCAGACTTTTATAGCCTGGTGGGATCTCTGCTAAACACTTGGGATATCCAGACTGTCGATTGCTTCCAGGAAGATATCTGCTGATTCATCCTGGCAGTACCCACTCTCAAGCTGAGCTCTCCCCTGATCCCAATCAGCAGAAAGGCTCTCAACCACAGCACTGACACCAGCTTAGAGAATTCTGCCTTGAAATTCTCGGGTAAGCTGATGGGCTATAAGTCATCATCAAATCTCAGACAGCTTTTGAAGTGTAGGAAACAACCAGATACCCAAAGCCTTCTGGAAGGACTGTTTTGGCACTCTGTGCCCTTGTGATGGAAAATAAACAAAGCTATATTTGTACTCAACTGTCCCCTGCAAATATGAATACTTGGCCAGAACCGGTCCTAGCAAATGAGGCCTGCAGAATCCACCACTCTCACCCTACACAAAGGATGCAAGGTCATTCTGCCAGAGTTTTGCTTCTTGATACTCAGTCTGATGCCTATTTAGGAATGTTTGCATTTTTACCTATAGGCAAGTTCAATTATCTTGTGGTAACTGTTTTGTAAGATTTGATCCCACTCAGGATGTTCGGCAGCACAAAGTGCTTGGTGATAACACAAAGTGCTCTATGCCTTTCAGGGTTAGATGGTAACTTTAGTTTTGCTGCTAGCGATTAAAGCTCTTTGTTTCTTTGCTTCCCTTCCCTTTTCCCCATCTGAATTGTCACCATGGGTGACAGCTGTTGGGTGCAGCTGTTCTCCCTGTCTACACATTGGAAATGGGTACTACTGGAGACACATGAAGGAAAGAGAAGGGGGAACCATTCTCTAGCAGAGCTACCAGCAAACCTAGCCGGCGTTAGAATCATAGAATGGTTTAGTTTGGAAGGGGCCTCAGGAAGCTTTCCCATAGATCAACCTAAAAAAGCATGTGTAAGACAGAGAGAGAGAGGAACAGACATTTTTGTCTCTTTTTTCAGTGTTGCTCGGGATCACTGAGAGCAATAAGAAATGTCCAGTCTTAGAATTCCCCTCTAAACTCCAAAATAACGTACAAAACAGTACCCCATATGATAGTCTGTGACAACAGCTGGTTTACGCTTTCAAGCAGCAGTGCCCTTTGCCTTACTGCAGCACACTGTAATTAAGGCCCTGAGTAGGGCCAGATTCGCTAGCATGATAAAGAGAAGCTATTTTTATATGTGAATTCAAATGAATAAATGTAATTTCTAACCATTAACCTCCTGAAGTAGATAACGAGTGGGTTTAGGGATAATTAATGATTTTCATAGTTTCTAGGAAAGCTTTACCAGGACCCATATATTTCTAAAATGCTGGCACATTGCCTGACTCAGGACCTCAGTGTCTAAAAGAGCAACTAGTATGTTGCAACACCCCCTACCTCCCGGGGCCAGCACCCTGGCCTTTCTGTGGGTGCAGAGGAGATGCTGAGAAGGCTATGGAGCCAATTGCCAAATCCTTTCTTTCACAGATCCACACTTGCTCTTATATAAGCAACTGTGTTTTAGTAGAGCCAAGTACTTTGGGTGCACTGCTCACTATGAAGGTTCAGAGATTAATTCCAGCAAGAACTACAGTTCACAAGGCTCACTGGAAAAACTCACTCCTCACCTCTTCTCCAGAGGTACATGAAATCTACACTGAGGAAGTAGATCTGGAGAGGCAGGGAAGATGCTGGGATCTGTCCCATTTCTGACATCCCAAAACTAAGAAATATGTGCTACCAGCATGGATATAAGGAGCACTCTCTGCCTAGTGAGCCCATAGAGCTCCTGTACAGCTCCACATACGAAGGATCTACCTCTGCAACCGTGCCCTGAAGCAACACAATCCTTTGTGCTAATTCAGCTGCTGCCATCTTGCTAAACCAGGGATTAAATCCACCATTTCCAGAAGGTACAAACTGAGCTGCAAAAGCCATAGCTCTGTAGCAGTGGGTCACAACTCCTGTCTTGGTCAGTATGCCACTCCTTGCTAACCCGGCCTACTACCAGCAATTCCTATCTCTTCCAGACTGCCGCATGTGATGGTGAGATTTGCTTCTCCTCTGTTGTGGATCTGGACACACTCCCTTGATATAAGCACATATGGTTTTATTAAAATGTGCACTCTGCACTACTGAGACAGCGTTTACAGGGGAACAGAACGATAGCTTTTTCCAAACTACCAAGCTATTGCAAGACATGGTGTGGAGAGGTGGGAGCAAACACCAAGCTAGAGAAGATTACATTGAATATGAAAGATGAGAAAGCTTGCAGGGAACTTGGGTTTTGTCCTCTGTGGGAGGAATATGAACTTTTGCATTCAAGCCAAATTTAATAATGCATTCTGTTGATCTGCCTTTTTTTTTTTTTTTTTTTTTTTAAACTCCCACATTTCCTCCTTCTCGAATACCATGTTTTCCCCTTCTATTACAGGTATTTCTGTGGCATCCACTACCAACAGGTTGAAGATGAAAGTGCTACCAAGTTATCATGGATGGAAAGTCAAAAATCTTGAATGTTTGGGAAACAGCCAAATGTTGGTTTAATTAACTTCAACATATTCAACTTTGACTGACCTTTTCACACAGAATCACAGAAGTACTGACGTTGGAAGGAACCTCTTGTGATCATCTAATCCAACCCTTTGCTCAAAGCAAGGCCCACTAGATGACATTGCTTAGGACACTGTCCAGTCAGGTTTTTTAGTATCTCCAAAACCAGTTCACAAAACATCTCTCCTGAACATGTGCCCTACAGTCCTTTAAGAAGTTATTTTAAACCAAATTGTGCAACTTCATTTCAAAGAATGCAAAAAAGTCTTTTGATAATTTTGTAACATAACACATTCTCGCACCTCCAGAACAGGAAAGAAGGAACATCTTTTCCCTACGATGACTGCATTTTTAATACTGTTCAATTTTTCAATTTCCTTTTCCAATTAAAATTTTAAAAGCTCAATATATAAATTGCCATCTGGATCTGGTGTGAGCATCTTAAAAGAAAAATCAGCATCTATCCAGTATCAGGCACTAACAACAGTTCAGTACTACACTTGTATTTCCTTTCTTCAACTCTTTTGTAGACCATGTAAGGAGTTTTGTAAACTCTGCAAACATGGCCTTTCCTACTTAGACTCCAGCACAAGGATGAAGCAGGACACATCACAGCCTCTGGTGTATTCCCACCACCCATCAGTTCTGTTTCTGTCTCCAGCTTCTTGCAAAGGCTGTCTCAATTCTGCATGGTATTGACATGGTTCCATAATAACAAAAACTCCAGTGAAGTTCACAGCACTGACTCCTCACAAACTGTCAGCTATTTGATGCTTCCAAAACACAAGTAAACTACAGCTCTGATGTATAAATATGCAGGGACAGCACTTGATTTGAATACGTTTACTGGTTTACATTTAGAGAGCACTGCAATAGATGAGAATGTACTTTTAAAACAAACAAACAAAAAATCAATTCCTGAAACAATATGGTTCTGATCTTCTAAAATGTCATCGTAGGAGAATCTCTATTTTCTAGAAGAGTTCTCTTTTGACCCTGAGATACTGAGTCCAGCAGGTGTTAACACTTGATAAATCAAATTTCTTTCTCATTTACTCTGAAATAGAAATACTTTCATTTTTTCTGCATATTTCTCATTAAAATTTGCATCTGAAGAGATCAAGGAACTTGATCAGGTAATTCAGATCATTTGGTCAGGAACTTCCATTATAATTATTTCACCCAGTACAGAAGCTGCAATATAATTGCAACTGACAAAACACTTACTTGCAAATGTTCAGACAGATCTATTTCAATGAGTTGCTACTTTACACAGAAAAACATAATGTTGTCAAAAACTGAGCAGTTAAAAAAAAAAAAAAACACCTTGCCATCATTTGGTGGTTGTTCAGCAGATAATGGAAAAGAGTTTAGAGGGCTCAAGTACAGACATCAGGGAAAAAGGAATTGCATCATTAAAAAACACCAGCCTAGTTAATTGCTGGTAATGGCTACGAATAACAACAGTAGAGAGTACTGAATGACGTAGGTGAGAGCAGTTTAGTCAATCTGAATTTATTTGGGACAGACTGTACTGCCCTTTCCAGGGCACCATAAACATTTAGCTAAAGCTGTCGGTGAGAATCTTCCATGCGTTCTGCATCCTACAAATGGTGGCAGAAGGGCGGTGGAAGGAAGGGGAGAACAGAACTTTTGTCAACCAATACTACAAAACCCTCAAACCATCAGTCCCTCTGGCTGACTGTAGCGGGCTGGGGGGGGGGGGAATTTCCGAAAATGTCAAGACTGAATCTAGCTTCTCTGGGTCTGAGGCAGCTGGCCACCAGATGTAAAACTCCGAGATCTCCAGTGGACTCATATCTTCCTGCCACCATGGATTTCCAGAGCTTTTTTGGAATGTATTTCTAAGGGAACACACACACTAACCAGCACAGAACAGCTGAACCACTTAGAAAATTTACCCCTCCATTTCACGCTGGTTATACTTTCCTAGGACATCCACTGGCTGTACGCACTTTTGTAAACCACTAAACTCCCTAAAAGCAATGGATCAGGATTGTATAGAGAACAGTACTAAATCGTTTTGTCTCTGCTGATCATTACAAGAGAAGGGCAGGGTAGGGAGATTTTGCCGAGTTTCATAAAATTATGCCCACAAAAGGAAGGCTAAGTACTGCTCTGCTAGCAGCAGGAGACCATGGCCACACCATTCTTTTCAGAGAAACTGAATAGACATTCAACCAGAACAGACTCATTACAACTGGTGGAACCATTTTAATCCCATCCATCCCCATCCATCCCCTCCAGGATGTACTCCTTGCTGCTCTAAAACAGGCAGTAGGATTTTTTTTTTTTTTTTTTTTTTTAGAAAGCTCTAACTGCTACCCTAGGAATGAGATATAGCAAGGCAATTCTGCCCCAGGGAGAGCCAGGTGCTTTGCTTTGCTGCTTGTCTCACAAAAGTTGTACCCTGCAATAGAGCACATTTGATTAATGTAATCAAAGGCACCCTGCTGTCTGGTCACTGACCTATCTGTAAACAACAGATGACATGATGCCATGAGCTTCTATTATATATAAATTACCTATTGAGATGCGACCATTGTAAAAGAAACAAAACCATATACTTCACCTGCTGCTGTTAGTCTGTTTTCCAGAGAGGAGCAAAGCCTATAAGCACCTCAGCTTTGGGCGCCATTTTCTTCTCCTCATCTCCCTTCACTGTTTCTTATATCGTCCTCCAAATAAATTTGTGGGCTCTCCCTTAAACCTGGAAAAATCTTCACAGCTGCGCTAGTATGGTGCAACTCTGTTCTTGCTTTAGATCCCTCTTATATCCTTCTCCTTTCATTCCAACTTTTTATGTCACAGCTTCCTCTCCTCTGCCTGCACCAAGGTGAAAGATGTCTGTTAGCTGAAATTATCATATCTGCCCTGGATAGTACTCACTGCAATAGAGACCATCGGGACAGATTCCCACCTGATGTAAATCAGTGCAGGTCTGCTGGGGTGATACACAATCATGAGTCTCAGAGAAGATGGTGAATAAGGAACACTGTTCCCTGATTTCCAATACAAGAGTGCGATCAGACAGAACCTGCTATCTGCAAGCTCAAAACCACCAGGAAGCATCTTTCACACCCTGCATGGTCCAGCTGTAGAGCTCCTTGCCACAGGACACTGCAAATGAAGCAACTGGACGCCTTCCTGAAAGAACACCACTGCCAAAACCACTGCACACCCACTGTTTTCTCGTACTCTTCCCTGAGCGCTCCCTGCAAGCTGCTTTCAGGGACAGCACACCAGGACAGGTAGAGCTGTCATTTGACCCAGGGAAGGAGTTCTTTATTGACACTAGTTCACACCAGTTGAACACACAGCATCGTGTCTCACATTCATGTTTGTATACGCACATAAGAGGAGTCCATGTTTGCAATACTCTGTAGGTGTAACAGCAGGAGAACGTCTACAGAGTATTTGGTGCTCACTAGCAATTAGCTTTTATAGTCCAGTGAACTACAACTGTAGCTGCTGCTACAAGTCAGTAGCTAATATGCATTTATCTCTGTTGTTTGTCAGTAACTCGGAAGTTACTGGGACATGATATTCATGCAGATGTTTAAAAAAAAAAGTTTTCATTACAGTATCTGGCAATGAAACAGAAGCCAACTGACACTGCTAATGACAAGCTGCTTATTTGTCTTGGCATTGTTTTGATTATCAAACTAGAAGTCTATATTGCCAAAATAGACAAAAACTGCTTTCCTTTTTTCTTCTATTTTTTGCCAGAAGTCTGATATAAGTCCCCTACAGAAGAAGTATAACCAAGTTATATTAGCATCACTCTTTCTGCTTTATTTACAAATGCTCTCATGAACAGCTATATACACCAAGACCAAAATATACAAAGGTTGATTTAAACTTTATCTGAGTTATTGCTTTGTGTCCGAACAGCTTAGATTGTATAGTACTGCAGCAACAAACTCTTATTTTTAATGTGAGCTGTTTCTCAATGATTAATACAAAAGTATTTGCTGTCATCATGTGGCTATTGATATAAACAAAATGAGGCAACAGAAGCTTACAACAAACTGGCTTTTGCTAGATGGAGTTCAGTGTTTACATAAGGAACCTTCTTTTAGATAGCAATTTTTTTGACTTCCAAAGAGTTCCTTGCTTTGGAAACATTTTAGACAACATGGACAAAAGCTTGTTGTCTGAGATATTATATAGGAAATAGCATTAAAGAAAAAAAGCCAACATTTCAGAATATGTGAATGTAGACTTTATTTTGAAAACCCCTCATGAAGAACAGTTGGTTATTGGAAATATTTTAAAAGTAATTTAATCACAGGTTGCTCCTCATCTTGTCTGTATCAACCAAGCTCCAGCTCTTCCCATACCACCCAATACCAGCAGATATTTGGTCCCATACACCAGACGTGAGTGGCTGTTTGGTTTAGACATCTTCTCTGGCTGTCCCTTAGGAGTCACTGGGAACGAGCAATGAATTGAGACGATAGTAAGATGATGCATTCAGCTACCTGAATTCTTTTGTGAATGAACGGGGATCTGACCAATTCCTACTTACCTCAGCACGCTTCTGGTTTCAGAACTGACTTTGGGTGTTTCGTCACTGCCTAGCAGAGAATGTTAATGCTTGCATTAATGCTGAATGTAAAGACTTGGAAGAGATATTTGAAGAGATGCAAACAAGAAGGAACGGATTATTATCAGGCGCTGCTGACAGGAAGCCATTGGCACTGGAGATGGTGGGGCTGAATTGATCAGACAGCTAGTATTTGAGAGAGAACATCTCATTAAACAGTGAAAATAAACAGGACCCATCAGCTGTGGATCAGCAGCACTGAGTGACTCAGGCTATCAAACAATCCTGACTTGAACCTGTTGAGGATCTTGGCCCAGCATTTCCTTCTGAGATTAATCCGAGTTAGAAACGTGTCAATAATCCTCTCCACTGCTGCCTGGCAGCTAGATAAACACCAGTGAGAGCCCCATCTAAGTGCTCGCAGGTTAACAGCAGTAGCAGATAGATCAGACTTTAATGCTGCTTGCGACAGACTCCGGCTGGCTGAATTACACGCGCCCAGCCCCACGCCCTGGATATCCTTCCTCGGAGCCCGCAACTGCACGGATGCCATCCACAAAGGCTACGGCAGCTCAGACATTTTATTCCCGTTTCCATCCCTTCACCCCACCCCGCTCACCACGCTGCGCATCCCACGGACACCGAACCGACGCTGGATGGCAAAAGTTAATCCCCCCTCGGCTGCGGAAGCAACAGGGTGACACCCGGCCATTTCTCCGAAGTCTGCGGTGCAACTCTCCTGCCCCCGCGGCGGATGGGAACTTTCCCCGCGCGTTTCTCCGCGGGGCAGCCCGTGGCGCGGCCGGGCGTGGGGCAGGGCGTGGGGCAGCCCCGGGGCCCCCGGCCGCGGGCTCTGCCCGGGTACTCACATGAGTGCAGGCCAGCGGGTGCCGAGCGGCTCAGGGTCTGCTGCCTCCCTCTCCGGCAAAGATGGCTTTCCGGCTCTGCTCCTGCTGCAAGCGGTCTCCTAGTAGTGTAGGCACTGTTGCTGAGATAGGAGGGGTAGGCACCGGCTACTGAGCATGCCTGTGCCTCACATCACAGAGTAGGAAGTAGAGGCGAGGCACAGAGGTACCCCCTCCCCACCCTCAAGCCAGGCGGGAGAAAGTCCTGGAGCGACTAACGCGAACGGAGCCCCTGGCTCCTGCCCGCACCCCGCCTCCTCCCCCTGCGGAGCGGGGAGTGCCTCGCCGGGGTGGGGGTCACCGGAGCGGAGCTCATTCTAGCCGGGAGGATTGGGGGGCGATTTAGATGAAAACCTTTGTGTGTTTCTGCTATCACCTTCTTCCTCCTTTTCCTTTCTAGGAAGAACCAAAAAAAGGCGGGGAGGGAGAGAAAATAATGAGAGGTATTGCAGTTCAATCTGTGCTGTCATGGGCAAGTACTTGCGAATGAAAAAAAGCAAGTTGTCAGGATTGTAATTCCTACCAACATAGAGCAAAACCAGAGGCAGATAAGGCACTAGGATCATCCATTGCTTTTTAAATGGTTGTGTCTCTCAGATGAAAAACAGCTGTTGCCAAGTCTCTATGCTCCTGGCTTTGACTTCTTGCAGCCTTCCCCTCACACTCAACCTAGGTCCAGGCATTCAATCTCTCCCTTGAATCCCCTTCATTAACATCAGCACTTCTCTTGCACGCCCCTGAACAGAACAAAACTTCTTCTGAAGCACAAAATATGCTCCTTTGGGCTTAAACCAAGGCCATCACATAGTCCAAACAGAGGCCACGGAAGAACAAAGTCTACATAGTCAGTTTTTCAAGAAGTGGGAACTTAATGTTGCTGTCCCTGATGATACCTTGTTCCATTTTACTTGTAAAAAGATACTCCACCAGTCGCTGCCCTCACTAACTTCCCATCGATTTCAGTGACAGCCAGCACAAGCCTTTAAAACCAGGTATCTACTCAAGTAAGGCAAGGGCTTACCTAGAACACAGGCGCTTTTATAAGTATCTAGACCTCAGATCTTGGGGTGCCTGTTGGTGACAAAGTACATCGGTGTCATCAGATCTACTATGTGTTTTCTGCATGTGGTAGCCAAAGAAAAGACAAGGTGTTCCTCAAAACAACAGGCAAAAGTACAGGTACTAGGGGTGAGCAATACATCAGTCCCAGTTTCTAAACTCAGTATCAACCTGTTGATTATTTTCACGGAGAGAGAAAGTAACCAGGGACTGTGACAACACCCACAGCAGTGGTACATAGCCAAGACATTAGGACACTCAATTACTACCTAAATCCAGGCTCAGATGCTGTCACAGCCCGATTCAGATGCAAGCCCCTGACAGCTCTGAAGGGGAACCAGCCCCTTCTGAAGGTGGAACACCTCAAGGTGACCTAGTCACAGGAACCTCTCTTCCTTCTCCCTCCGCTGGCTGAGAGCTTGCTCACTGCGTTAAAGACTTATCATAGCTACTGCCACTGGAGGGTGATTCTGTCTCTTCTACTGAAGCTAATTATTTGCATGAATAAATAAATATCACTTAGGGCAGCACTTTGAGCCTTAAGTTTTCTACATTTGACCACATCACTAAGGGCTTGCTCACATGTTGCGCTCATAACAGCCTGGCCCTGGGCAACTTCCTGATGGAATTAAAAAACACTTCAAAGTGGATTTTCCTTTATGAAAAGCTGGAGTTTCAACCAATAGACATGCCCAGATGACAATCAGAAGATTCCTGACTAGCTTTAAGCTTTATCCATCCACAGATGACTTAGCTCAGCACTTCTTATCTGGAAATCCTTCATAACTCTTTCTTCCTGAGGACAGTTTACTTTTCAGATATCCTAGACAAAGACAAGTTCATCTGATGCCCCTATAGCATACAGCCACACCAACACCCACACATAGACTTAAGCCCAATATTGGGACCACCTGCTAGCAGGTACATTATCTTCTTACTCCTCAAACCCAAAACACATTTGAATACCAGGAAGTGAAAAGTCATGCATGGCTAATGTGGCCATAAGATCCTGGGACAGAAGGACTCCCTACGTACACCTTCCTGCCCTTTCTGCGGTATCACTTTGTGTCCCTACTAGAGGGAGGGTAGAACAAGTAACTATTGATGCTAGACCAAAGCTCCTAAGACTCAAAAAAATCTTGGAAAACCACAAACCCAACATGAAACAGTTTTAATATACAAAATATCACATGATACAGTGTTTATGCTGACTTCATTCCACAGCTTTATCCTGATTGAAGAATAGAAAATACCCGCATAAGCATAATGGTAAAATAGCAGACAGACATTGCCCACCTTAGCAGAAGTGTGCCAGTACAGGGATAATGCTCCAAACACTGTGAGAATAGTGCAGAATGAGCTTAAGCTAGATTTGTGGACCACATCATATGACCACAGCTTTCTTTGATCTGATGTGGGAGAGGTCTCAAAACCAAATTAAATAACACCATTGGACTGTGGCCTTACTTGCTAAAGAATAATTTCCTACCAGCTAATGAAGGCATCACCATTCCAATCCAAGGCAGCTCATGATCCTGAAGAAAATCCGCAGCTAAACTGGGGGACGTTTTCCTTTAGCCCTACATTCCCTTGAGATTGCAGCTTGCCATTAAAAGCTATGAAAGCCTTTGGTGTAAGAAGCGATGCAGAGACACCCTGTGGTGGCAAAAATAATATGACCAGAATTAGTTCAAACAGCTTAAATTTTATTTAATTAAGACACAGAACTGGATCAGAAAAGCTGGGGACACAGCGAAATGTTTCCAAAGTTGTTAGTCATGTAATTTCCTCTCTCCAAATCTCCTTTCCTGTCTGGCATCTTTTGGCCTGTGTGTTTGCATGACAGTCCCTGCCACAAAGATTTTACCTCTTGTTCTGTTTGGTTCTTTTAGCCCAGGGGATATCAGCTGGGTCAGGCCTGCTGTGTGCTGCTGCAATTGGAGGGATGGGTGTGGAAATGCTCCATTTCTGGAAAATAGTTTCCTGTATCTTTAGCCTGCCAGACCTGGGTAGGGAAAACTATAAGCCTCATTTGTAAACTGTTGGGTTGTTTGTTTTTTTACCCCATCCATAATTCATACTTTGTCCTGAAATCATATTTATAAATATGAAAGCAGTTACAGAGGCACCAATACACTGCTCGGGTAGTCCAGGAATGAAAGCAGTCAACAGCAAGCATCAGTGCAAATCAGTTTTGACATCTGAAGTCTTGAAGGTACTAGACCTTATAATTAACTTGAGACAAGCTACCGATACAACACTGAGGTTCCTGAAAATGCTGTCCACTGCTGTTACATGATCTTTGTCTGAAAGAAACATATTTTCTGCCACATCTACAAGTAGGAATCCTGTTTTAAAGTGTCATCATGTAATCTATAGATTTACAGACTGACCAGATAATAAAGTAAATCTGAGGGCTAGCCTGAGATAATAGTAACACTATTATCGGTTACTTTGGCTCACAAAACAAAAACCCCACTATTGCTGTTGCTAAGAAAGAAAGGTGAGAGCAATTAATCAGTGTATTCAAAGCAATGGTAGTCAAGTTTCACAAGATTTAAGCAGAGAAGAAAAGCAAGGCAAAGAAATCAATTATTCAAATACTGGGTATTTAAATCTTCTCATCTGGCAACACATTTAAACATATAGTTAAAGTATAGAAGGAATCTACCCTACATCATTAGAATTAATTACACTGGAAACTCAACATAGCCAGACAACTTCACCTTTAAAAGAAGATAAAATAAATACTATACATATCCAAAGTACATTTTTTTAAAAATTGTTGACCAAAAGGCTTTAGAAAAGATCCCTTCTGTGTATCTTCGGTTCTTTGTCACCGATTTCCACATACTTACACCTGTACTTTCAGTGTTACATTTTCCCCTCTTGATCTTTTAGACAAGTGGAATTAGTACTGAAAGATCCTGCAGTGAGGAGCCTTTGAAGCTCACTTCTCAGAGATAAGGTAGATTCCAGCCTCCCCAGTTGCTGATTTTATTAGCCACAGATTGGTCTGTTCTGTAAAGCTTCACCTCAGCACCACTGTATGCCTAAAACGAGTATTGAACTCGCAGATTATTTTGTCACAAATGAAAAACTGAAGGGAAGTCTATAATTGAGGTGTGTAATTTCCTTTCCTTCACAACTTTTATTCATTTCTTAATAGCATAGTAATTCTTTAGTGACAGTTTCCTCTTACAGGTCAGTTAACTGTTGGCGATTTCTTTCATAAATAGTCTTTTCTGCCATTTCTGTGGGAGAAACAGGTGCGACTGATGTTGGGTCTGTTAAAAAGCTGGGTGTCTCATCAGCAAGCATGAGTAGCAAGGTGTGTCACTCTTTGTTCCTTTGAAGTATTTATAGTTTCTTGTTAATGTGTCAACATATAATTTTGGTAAATGCTTATAACACAATGAAAAACCATTTCAGGGTGTAATCCTGAAAAGCATTTCCAGTGACTCCCTACTGCCTGTGTATATCCTACAGTAAGAACTGCTTAAGGAGAACTGTCCTTAAGAGGCTGGTTTGGAGGTGGAAGAGATGAAGAGTAAAATTAGAAAAGTGCATAGTTCAAAATGGTTTTCAATTTTGTTTTTAAGCCTACAAACTTTGTGTGATTTGTTTTAAATGATTTGTGGAAAATATTTTGAACAGGTAAGAACAGACAAGCGCTTCCAATCATTAGGGAGGGGGTGAATGTGACCCTCCAAGTCAAGCAACCAAAAGTTAATGAAATTACTAAGTATCAAATGTAGAGCACAGACTAATTCAATCAGAGAGGCCAAAGGGATAATTCTTGGAGAGAAAGCAATGCAACGCGGAAGTGCAGACTAATCAACTGCTTTATCGAAAGAAAAAGGAAACAATTTCCAAGCCTGAACTAAAAATCCCCAGTTGGTTCTTCATCTTTTCAGGGTTCTGTTTTTTGCTTTGCAGTGTTTGTTCCATCTCACATTTGTTTCACTGCTTCTGTTCTCTACGCAAAACTGTTTCATTGGCTCCTGGTTCTTCACTTATATCAAATGAGCCGCCTCCTCTCTTGTTTTTCAGCAACTAGCCTAATCATAAAAGAGAACACGTAGAAGGAAATATTTATTATATTTAATGTCCAAGCCTACTTTCCATAATTACGCAGAATAGTGGTTGAGTAAGAATATCCAGAGTCGTCTTGTGTCTGCAGGATTTTTCAAAGCAGGTATTTGCTCCATCTGATGGAAAGCGGTTGCTCACTGATCTCAACCAAACCTTCTGCGTAACCAGGACACACTTACAGGTTTGTAGAGTAACAGATCCAGACTTCACCAGGTGCAACACAGTAAGGGAGAGACTTTAAAAAAGCTACTCAGACTTCTGCTTTCACCTATGCAGGTGCTGTTGTTATGACAGATAAAATGAGCTGGCACAAAGGAAAGAAGGAACACACAGAAGAAAGCACAGGAGATGGGAAGCACAGCCGAAAAAAGCGAGAGCGACTATTTAAGAAGAGATTTTCTGGACTGAGCCTTTTCTCTGGATCTCCTAAGAATAAACTGTAAGTACATCCAAGATTATACTTCATATACAGTTTTAAGGAAGAAATTTTATAAATATTTCCAGAGCACCTTTGAAAGAGCCACCGACACCTTTGTTACCTTTGCTGTATTAACTGTTTCACAAACAATGAAAGAGTTACAGGCTAATTAAACGCTTGATCTAAAAACTGTAAAGTCACTGGCAGGAGTAGGTATGAAATTAAGGTCTCCGAACCTTGTGTGTCATTTCCCTATGCTTTCTCCCACCCAGCAAGAGAGATTTGGAGGGGCAGCATCTCTACTCTGCATACACACAAGCGCTGCCAGTTGTGACAATGCAGGACAGTTTCTAGGAATAACATTGCTGTTGTTTTTGTTGCACCAATATCCCTAGCTCCAGGGTATAACGGGCAGTGGCAACATATGGGCAGCACACAAAAATCACTGTTCAAAGTTAGTGCTACCAAGTTTTTTGAATCAGAGGATAATTATTGCTTATGTTCCTATAATAGTGCCTTTATGCTTACTACTTTTCAGATAGAAGAAAAAAGAAAAAAAGACGAGCAATGCAAAACTATCCCTTTTTCTACCCAAGTAAACAAAGAGGCAAAAATGAGTTTGAGTTTACTGCTTTGCACACGTATTAGCTTTGAGTTACCATCATCATTCTTATGGATTTGAAATTCTCTTCTTGAGCTTTTGTACCTGATGCTATTCTCCCTTAACATGAGGTAAACCGAGTGTATGCATTATGCTAAGATCAGTAGCTTCCAAAAAGTGTCTTTTCTCATCCATTACAAAAGCTGTTTTGTATACAGATCTCCTAAAAAGGGTCTGTCTTTGATAATTATCATGAAATTACCGTCTTAGCAGGAAGTGCATGCAAGTCTCAGCAATTACTCAGCTAACTACATTAAGCTTGATAGCCACAGCAGCTGGTTACAAGCTCGACACAAGATTAAAATACACTATCCAGAAATGATCCCGAGAGCCAGAAACTTCTCTCAGACTGATTCAATTGCAGAACAACTAATACTAAGAGCTTTGCCTTGGGATTTATCTTGCTGCACTGCTGAGGAACGGGACTGGAAACATAGTCGAACATCCAAGGAGTTAGTGAATTACAGCTGTGAATTTTCTCTGTTGTCCATAATTGCACTGAAGCATGCATTTGGGAGGGAGACAAGTGCAAATGAAGCAGTAAAATCCTCCTTTCCTTGATCCTTATTCGTGATGAACGCAGATTTTTCCCAGTTAGATCTAAAAAAACCCCAAAACAGTAATGTAGCGTCCTCCCACGGTACTTGCGTGTTAATGGAAAGAGTCAGTCTTCAGACTTTACTGGATGTGTTTCTACACGCACATTACACGGCGGTGGTTTTTTAAATCATTCAAGTCATCAGAGCCTACAGAACTTTCACAGGCATGTAGCCAAATCAGATCATCTCTACAGTTCACCACTGATTTGCAAGCTCTTGTAAGGGATTATGGACTTAGTATCTTGATTTTGAAGTACTATTTTATATAGAACATAATGATATATAATTCAATCAAGAGTGCTTTTCTTTCAGCCCTTCTATCTCTATTCAAGGGTAGTGCAATATAGGGCTTATCTACTAGCCAGCATAATTATTAGTGCACGCAAGTGGAAAAAGAATGTTTATGATAGTATAGGTGAGGTCTACTAGGTCTGAAGCCTGCAATGCAGATACAGAGCTGTACGAAATTTGTCTTCATGCAAACATGAGGCTCATGCCATGATCACCCACAGAAAAGCTGCATATTAAAGAACTGAATAGAAAGCTCCCACCTAGCTAGTTGACTTAGGATTTTTTTATGGTTTTGTTTAAATGGTGACAATCCTTTTAATAATTCTATGTTCTAAAACTAATGGCTTGTCACTGCCATCACAGCACCAAAGCCAAATTCTTCTTTTTCTGTCCATTCCTATTTTCTGCAGGTGACCATACATTGCACTGCTCCTAGTGTATCATAGGTAAGGCCTCAGGAAGGGTTCATATTTCACACACTAATTGCTTCTGCTGATCTCATTCATCTAGGAAGCGTACAGGTTAAACTTGTCACCTTTCTTTTGGACTGTTCTAGCCCTCAGGGAAGAATTCATCTTTTTGAAGACAAGAAGAGATGTTTACACAGGAAAGGTTCCAAAAAGCCGAAGCCAGCACGGGAGGAAATATGTTCTTTAAGGAAGCCACACTCTGGGAAAATGTGTCCGAAATGTGAAATCCTTGTCTGCCGAAAGTGTGAGACACTGCATTCAGAGAGCAGCTTCATCGCCCACAGCCTGCTTGATCACTACGACAGAGGAGGAGACGCCAGCTCTAGCACATTGATTGAAGAAAGTCAAGTACGTAGAGGTGATTAAAGGTTTGGTGTGGGTGCCTTGCCGGTACCTATGTCCAAAATGCTAAAGCTTGGATCCATTCAGGCTGACTGGATCTCCGGTTTGCGCAATCTGTATGCAGTGTCAGCAATTACAACCATACTGTAGTTCATACTTACTATATGTAGCAGATGCACATTCACTAATTTAACTTGCATAAACTGCAAAAAAAAAAGGTTTGTAAGTAGGAGCTAAAAGTTTCTCAGCTATTACGGACAAGAAATCATTTCAGAAACACTTTCAAAGAATTTTCATTTTCCTCTCGAGAAAACAAGATTATCCCATTGAGCT
Source organism: Charadrius vociferus (assembly GCF_000708025.1). NCBI lineage: Eukaryota > Metazoa > Chordata > Aves > Charadriiformes > Charadriidae > Charadrius > Charadrius vociferus. Next base: position 139,321 of record NW_009647512.1, on the reverse strand, counting down.
GCAAAAGAGAAAGTCAATATTAAATACAGAACCACTGGGTACATTACACTTATTCGTAACGCTTAGGTATGTTTCAGTGTTTTTTGTGGACTGGAATATTAAACTTTTTATTTATTTTTAAATTAACTAGCATGGGTATGCAATTTGATGGGAGAAAGGGGCTTCTAGAGGCTATCCTGGCAACAACAATTGCAGATCACAAATTTCCCAACTCTTACAGACTTTCAACTCCTAACTTACAATCTAGCACCTCTCCTTAAAAGCAGCAATAATGATTGCAACTCAAAGTATTTAAGCCTTCTTTGGGTTTAAGATCTGTGTAGCACAGCACCAAATGAAACAGTATTCAAAGTTCAAGCATACCAGTGGAACCCACACCTTGAGATGCCTGTCTCCATTCCCTTCACAGTGCATGGAAGGACTTGCCCAGCGACAATCAGGAGAGCAGCATGGTGACTAGCCAATACACAATGGTAGGCGGTGGGTGGCATTAAGATCCAGGCATACACAAGACTATTTACCTTCATGGAATTCATAAATGCAGGTTAACAGTGGAAGTAGCCTCTGGAGCAGATTACAAGCCTAGCAGCATGCATCATGTCCTCCCATGCCAACTGACACAACTCTGTACGCAGGATGAATTCCTTGCTGTTTGGCAGGGAACGGGCTAAACAGACTTTGTCCCACATAGCCGTTAATATTAAGGGATCTTTTATTTAGCCAAGAACATGGAACATGGGCTGGGAAGTGTGGACCTCTGTTCCATCACTCCTTTTCTTAAGTTCCCAAGCCACTAGTCCATAGGGGAAAGGACTCTCTGTCCTTCCCACTCCCCTTTTGGAACTGTTCCATTTTTGTTCCAATGAATGTTTGGCAAGGGGACTGGAATTCAGATTTTTCTTCCTATCCCTAGGGAGTACTTTGAGCTATGTCATACATTCTTGTGTTGCGTTTTTTCCCCCCTATGGAAAACAGTTTCAGCAGG
>NW_009647512.1:120341-138274 GCF_000708025.1 Charadrius vociferus | reverse complement strand
GGAAGAATTCAGAGCCATGTATACAACATTCCCACACTCCAGAGCATCCTGAGCATCCCAAGCAATACTGCTCAACTCCCGTTGTGATATGCAAATGAACACTCAATGCTCCTTAAGCAAAGGAGGTAAAGAGACAATTTCAGAAGCTAGAATGAGCTGCTTTGCCATGTCGTACAGGTGGTCAGATCACAAACGTGCATCCAGACGATGCTCGCAGGGCAAAGCCCATCAGGTAAGATATGCAGGAGAAAACCTTGGGCAGGATTCACAAATAGGAATGAACCACTACCAGGTTCCTCACTTCTGCCAAGACTTTAGCGGTTCTGGGCACTCCAAGCAAGGGTCCAGACTTCCTGCCCAAATGTAGACTTCAAAAGCCAAAAATTAGATCTTACAAATATCCTTGCACTACTAGCTTGTAATCCCTCAGAAACCATGTTTCCATGGTGCTTGATTGTTTCTTCCGCTCATTTGCTTCATAAAAGCAAAAGGAAGTCTGGCAAATCAGAATTAACCTTTTACATTCCTCTATGACTGCTATTCTTAAACTGTGATCCTTCACAGGTTTCCCAAGAATAAGCCATGCCATTACTTAAGAAATTATATGTTCATCCCCATCCCTCTTCATCAAGCAATTCCAGGGGAAATTTCTCCAGATAATCACCTGAGGAAAAGCAAGGTGACAGACTGACAGGATAAAGGACTAGCTCATCACAGCAGCATTATTCTAAATCTGACAGTCCAATACAGTAAAACCTGTTACAATCAGTTACATAGTTGAGCCGTTGTTTAGCCAAGTGTTCTAGAGCTGACATAACAAATACAGTTCTATCAGCATCTGACTGGTAGAATTTTCCCTTGTGGTTTGCTAGAGGACAGACAGCAAGTTCCTCGTGTGGGCTATTAGGTTGGAAAGGCATCCAAGTAATAGTAGTATGCAAACCCAGCTCATAAAAGGAAAAAGCTTTTTCTTCTCCTCACTTCACCAACAGTTAATGCTAATCTTGCTACGCTGTTTGAAGAACAACTAGTAATATGAGCAGGGTAAATAAATTCCCTGGTCAGTGCTGTTGGAAGCACATACCCTCTTCTTCATCAGTCATGAAGTCATGCTTGGAAAGAATAACTACAAGATTTTTATTACGCATTCACGTAGCATGAGCAGCACAGTACTCAAGCTTAAAATCATTCCTAAAGAATAAAGCCATTATCATAGCCTGCATATCAATTATTAAGAGCCTGTACTATTTAATTATCTGATTCCAATAGCTCTAGAAAGTCAAGAGGAATATTGGACTCTATTATATTAAATATGTGAATAGGCTCTGTCAAAGGCATTTGCTAGAACGTGAATGACAACAATCAACAAACCACTGTCAATAAAACCGATATAAGCATAAAAGGGAAAGGAAGCAACTCCCCTGGTGAGGGCCAAATCCATGGGAGCTCTTTCCTTGGAAATCAAATACAGCACAAGCAGGACTGTAAAAGCAGCAGTTGTCACCATTTGTCACCAATCAAATGACACAAGGCAAAGAAAGCAAACCCATCAAGTAATCATGCAATCAAAAGAAAACCAAAACAAATTTATACAATATACTCACTACATATACCCAATTTCAGTTGTTATTTTTAAAGCAGTTCCTAGGTATCTTTTCCCGTCAGACACAATGAAGACTTTGAGAAGCAGTGTTAGTTTAAGAACAGTAGTTTCTCCAGTCGAAATGTGCAGACCCAATTAGAAGTAGACTTGGAGCAAAGCAATTAAGAGGAGACCATCTGAACTGAAGCTGTTTTATACCAAAGTTGTAGCTTATGTTTCTTTCCTACAGCTGCATAGAGCTACATCCTTTCCAAAGCTTCCACATTTAAAAAGGTTATGTTTCTACTCACTATTATGAACAAAATCTTTAAACTCTCATATTATAATCTGACCGCTTGATGCCTTCTGAATTCTGCAAACTGTCTAAAAGAATGGCTCAGACAAAGAAAAACGTATGATCCCCCTCAGCCCAAATTAACCTACCATTTTAATACTATAGCTGGATATTTAGACACAAGTACAGAAACAATTAATGGACTGATGTAACAAAATTCCAGTATTCTCCTCTTGGATGACAAAATGTGGAGGACAGGCTCTCTCTCCTTCTATTTTTCAAAAAGCAGTTTATTTATCTATTTACGTGTTTTCTGAACAAAAATCTGTATGCCACAAGTGTAGCATGGGTAATGGGCACCCAGGGAAAGTGGCAATCCATTTACTAATACAATTCAGCAAACCAGTACTCCACTCAAAACTTAACACAAAACTTTTTGTACAAAAGTAGCACAAAATTAACCTTAGTGACCTTATAAACACTGCTTCATGAGAGGTTCATCCCTGAGAGGTCAACCTGGAAAAGCATCCTTGTGAGATGTGGTATCCTCTCAGCTATCTGAAGACCAAGTTAGTTCAATTAACATGGGGAAAATGCATCATTTGCTTTTGCTGGCAAACATGAAAATACACCATTTAAGAAGCCTTTAACATTCTTTCCCCATACTTGCTAATGAATTGCCAAGAATAAATGCAGTGAAGGTAAAGACAACCAAATACAACATATCCCATTCAAGGGCTATTAACCAATACAAATGCTGAGCAGTAGTATTTCCTAATCATCTCTAAATACTAGCTATCTCAAAGATGACTGTGAGGAAATCACATTGCCCTTTCTCAAATACTTTTATAACCTGCATTAAAGTCACATCCCAAAAAATCCGACAACACAAACCATCTTTACTCTGTGCAATATCCTGGTGGTAATTGAGGGAAGGTGTTTCTGCATCTGGAGGTCAATGCTACTTCCTCCATTTTTGCAGAAGGGAATCTAAGGCACAGACTTGAGTGACTTGTTCAAAGTCCTACAAGAAGTCTGCGGTGGAACATGGAACCAAGTCAGTTGGCTTTTTAGCTACGGATGTAAAGATGCCATCATGCTCCCTCCTATCACATACCTTGCACATCAGCCCCAAGCAGCCAAGGTGAACTTGCCAACTTTATCTTGAGTTCTGGGAAAGGTTGTCTCTCTCTCAACAAGACAACAGAGATGTCCGAGTACTCTGTCTCACAGAAAAATATAACATGTCCAGGAATGGTTACTTATGCAAATTTTATGCTGTGAGTTAGCTGAGGATAAAGTTACTTTTTTCAGAGATGTCACCTGCAAAGTAGTTTCTTTTTACACTTACTCCTATCTGCTTTAAAAATTAAAAATAAAAAAAAAAAAAAAAAAGGGTCATGGCACACTTTAAACACTACTATATTATAAAAAACCAAACCAAATCCAACCCAACCCAAAAATCAAACACCACACCAAACCACAAACCATTTGTTACTTTTACAATATTCTAGAAGTAAATGTCTTTTCGGACAGCTCAGCCCCATGGGTGAGAACAAGAGAATCGAACCACTACATAAAATGCTATCCAGGCTCCACATAGGTTCTTGACCTTTAAAAGAAACAACCAAACCCCAAAACAACAACAAGATAAAATAAATCACTCTCAAAGTAAAACCACCTTTAATTAAATTCCTAAGTAAAACAACATTTCTATGCAAAACAACTGTTTAGTCAAAAAGTAAATATATATGTTTAATTCTCTTTCAAATGTCAACAAGAATTGAGAGCTACCAGTGTCCCTTGGAGAACAAGCAGTAGTTAAAGTCTATCTTGCTGATGTCCAGAAACAGTATGTTACATCTTTTAACCAGCAGTTCCCTATTGCACGTAACAAATTTGCTCTCCATTTAAGCACCTAAAAGCCTGGTACCTCACTAAATAAATTAAAACAAATCCAGTTTCTTCAGCAACCATCTTCAACATATATATCTTGGTAAAGCAACATTACTGCAAGCTTTTAATAAATACAGAAAGAAAAGATTAATGACTTCTCATTGGTGTTTTATGGAATGACCTTTTCCCATAAACACTTGCTTTTCCAAATGTTTGGGGTTTTTGGTATGTATGCTCTAAAAATCACTATGTGTAGTATATTTAATGAAAATTTTCCATACATAAGTCAATACATCTGCATGGCACAACTCATCTGAGATATGAATTTCAATGTAAGGCTGTAAGGAGCTTCTTGCTGAACCTGAAATAAGCGTGCCTTTTCAGGCGTTGAAAACAAAGCCCCAGAGGCTGAACAGGAGACCATTACCAATGAGGGATTCTCAGACACATTTGGAATTAGCCTAATTATCTTCTTGCTGAAGGGCTTCTTTTGTGTGTGTTATGTCAGGAAAAATGAAATTGTGCAACCCTGAACATCTGGACGCTGCATCATTTTCAAAGGTCTCTCCCACCTGCCCCCCTTCTCTTGCCCCTCCCCATCTTACAAATATCTACTCTTATTTGGCAGCGGTATAAAACAAGAAGAAGCAGCTCCCTGTAGTACAATGATCCTGTGGTAGCTATTTACAGTATAATTAATGCATCTGTGCCAGTAGGGCAGAGTTCATATGAAAAATATACACAATATGTCATTTTTAGCCAGATTAGGATATAAAAAAAATTTACTCTTCAAGTCCCCACCTTTAAACAAAGAACAGTTCTGTCAGAGGTCTTCAAACCTCCTGAGTACGTTAGAGTACATTACCCTAACGTATAAAAACAAATATTTACACCTCCATAAAGTACCAAAATTTTTTTTAAAATGCCTAGTAGCTCTTAGCGTGCAAATTCAGCAGGAACTGATTATCCAGGATGATCACTACGTGTAGAGACAGTCTTGGAATCAAGCATTCAGAAGCAGAGTGCAAAAGACTCAGGAATTATTTCAGCCCATTTCTTTTTGTTGTTGTTTTGTTTTCTTTCTTATTTAAAATAAGTTTTGTTGGTCCATACTACGGATCGCCTTTAAAAACACTTATCAAGGTAACATTCAGCTTAGTGCAAATGCAAAAGTCTTCTAGGATCTGTAATCTTTTCGAACAGTGTGAGCCATCCAGTTCACTTTAGTAGTCCAACTTTCCCGGAGTGCTTCATCAAACTTTTGCTTAAATTGTTTTAGTGCTTCTTCCTCACTCTTCCCTAAGGCGAGAGAGTCCTAAGGTGACAGGAAAACAAGTTCTGTTAGGAATTTTAAAAACCACAGTAAAGTCCTTCTTCACCTTTCAACACAAACCATGTTCTGGTTTCTATTGTTTTGACACTTTTTCACCTGTCATTCATTGAGCAATACATCAGTGGGATTTTCTGGGTTTAAAGACAAAACTGAAGAAGAATTAAGCAAATAATTTCCACCTTTACAGGTTTATGCTTGTGCATAAGCCAAGACATAAAACACCCCTGAAATGACTACATTTAAGACGCAGGGATGCTGAACTCATGGTAGAATGGTTGAGAGGAACGTATATTCCTAGTTTTCTTTCACCAGTACAACTGACTACAGGCCTTGTTCTATAGAGCCAAAAAAGAAAGCTTTGAGAACTATGTGGAAATCTTGAGAGAAATGGAAAACAATTAAAATGTATTCCTCTTCAAATCAAAATACCGGAAAAATGCTAAGTCCTGCTGAGCTGTAATTCTTATTTTACCTTGAGATACTGGATGTCCTTGACAGAGGTTAGCTCTGGAAGCCCTGCAGTTAACATCAGTGCAAAGAGTGTAATAAATAGATTTCCATGTTTTCTCAGAATCAAATATGCTTCTTCACAATACTGGCGGAACCTTCACATTCAACCACAAAGCACATGCAATGAAGACAACACATGAGAACTTACACAGTTGATAAATATATGTAACAACTTCCGAAAATTGTTATCTGGTTGAACACATATAGTAGGAACACAGTAACAAAGGATAAAGGTGTCTACAGAACCTCCAGTGTATTCCCACAAAAATAGCCCATGCCTTTCCAACAAGCCCTTAAAACATCAGTACAAAAGACCACAAGCTTTTAAAAAAAAACACTGTTCTTCAGAAAGAGCAAAAAATGCTAAAGGTAATCCCAGTGCTCAATCTCCCTTAGAATTTGTTGGGTCAAACACCCTGATGATCTTATATAGTGGACCTACCAATCCCACCTCTCTCTGTAAGATAATTCCTTCTGGTAAACATGGGCAAAATTGAACCAACTGCCAGATCTGGCATAAAGACCCATCCTGCAGACACTTGAGAACTCGATCAATGTCCCGAAATATGCCACTGTCCAGTGTCTAATCTGCAAATTTCCACAGGAAATGGGAAGAACCCGTCAGATTAAGATGACAAGTTATACTTCAAAGAATAAGTTCTCTTCTGAGGCATTTTTCAAGTGAAAGTGAAACCCTACTGCCATTTAAAGTACTCCATATTCCACAGCTCTTGTAATAGCACAGTCACCTAACAGCCTTTACTTCACATTTTTAAAAATGGAGCTACGGGTTCATTTCCTTACTCTCCAGGAGAGACATGGGTCACCGGCAGTTGTTTTCCATTCTTCCTAGACACACTATTAAAAACATATGTACAGCTTCTTCTACCAGAAGTAGCCATAAAATTTATCAAGCCATACCTAAGTACATAATTTCATATCTCTGTCAATTAATTCTGTCTGTGAAAACTGATAGCAAAGTGAGAGCAAAACATTCAGAATGCCCCTCCTGCCAATTGGTGAGAGTGATACAGAAGGGAAAAAGAAAAATCCATCTCAAGAGGTAGGATTTCCAGAGGGTAGTTTTCCCTTGTCATCTGTTTTCACGTTCCATTGCAGGTCTCTAACCCAAGATAGGAAGGGGCATGCAAAAGTGTTGGATTATGAGCACATGGCTCTATATGCCTAAGCATCTAAGTAAGGCCAGGATTGATGAGCACATGGAATGTGCATTGGTGGACAGAAAGGGCAGAAGGGAGCCTGTTTCTAAGTCCAGTGCTTCATCTCGCTTGAACAGTAATCTGTGGAATCCCTCCCTAGTGCCCAGTCCTGCTGCAGGTAAAAAAAGGTGAGCCTAGAAGAATCTGCCATCTCCTGCTGACGGAGATAAAAGGGAACTGTGTCTTTCCACTGCGGAGCTGCAGTTTCTGATGTATGAAGTAGTTTGTAAATATATTCCAGCTCAGGTAGAGAAGTAGATAGTAAATGCATGTTAGCCCAGTTCCCCACAAGTACAAATGAGCAAACCAAATCCAGACAGGTTCCTGGTGTGCTGGAAGTTATCACCAGAAATCATCTCAGTTATGAAAGGAAGACACCAAATTAATACTCACCGACCAAATTTTTCAGTGTTCCCTGTTTTTCCTTGTTGAATAACATGAATGAAATCATAGGTGAGTATGAAAGGTACCCGTTCCCTTTTAATTCCAAACTTGGACTTGAAGTTTCCAAGAATATGCCCAAAATCTATATGAAAGAGCTAAAAAAACCAGAAGTGAAAATATATTTCTCTACTGCGGTATTTCACTTTTCTAATACCTCTACAGGATGCTGCTATCAAGAACAGTTAACTCATAATGTTACTCTTCACAGCCCACGATTTCAACCCTTTGCGAGTATTTAGTTTTAAAACATTTCAAGGGCTTCCTACATAAAGTCAGGAGCACAGCTAGCAGAACTTCAGTTAATCTCAAGGAGCCTTTGACAGTTCTCCCACTTTAGAATAAAAGATAAGGGCATTTCAGCTTTCTTCTAGCAGGCAAAAACTTAAAAGAACACTGCAAATGTCTACAGAACTCTCATAACCCTCACTAGTTTTATAGGCAGAATAATTTAAATAAAATCAGACAAGTTACAGCAGAAAGTAACAATTAAAGAGGAAAATACATTTCTAAGAGTATACCTAGTTCTAGGTTTTAAGACTTACAGACACAGTATTATGCTGGTACTGAGTTCCATATTGAAAATGTCTGCAGGTGTGGGCTGTAGAGACTAACTTCAGGAAAACTACGCTGCTCAAAACTAAAATTAATGTATTTTTAAGGATGAGCTTTTGCAAGAAACTCTAAGACTACTTCTATTCAATGAATCTGAACTATTAACAGGCCTTTTGGATGGTCTGAATAAGTTCTACAGAACAGCCTCACTTGATCTAGAACTGCTTACTAAACAGACATTGGTCAGTCCTTCCACTAGTCTTACATTTCCTTTCTTTGAAGCCCTCTTCAACTCTAATAAGCAAAGACATCAGTTCTAAAAACGTGCGGATTTAATTTTACTGAGACACTAAAGAAATTAAAAGTTCTCAAGATAATTCTTGCACAACAGAGATACAGTAGTTATTCTGCCTACAGAAGAGATTTTTACCTGACCATTTTTTCTGACCATGATATTGTCACTGTGTCTGTCACCAATACCCAATACATAAGTAGCTACACAGTAGCCAGCACAAGACAGAGTAAATTCCTCAATGGCTCGATCCAAGTCATCTCTAAAAAAAAAAAGACAAACAATATTAGTGCATACTACTGGTAATTCATGTCGTGCCTTGACTTCAGAAAGGATTTTTACTTGTTTAAACTAGAAGCCCATTAGGATGTTGTAAAACTAGACTTATTCGAGAGAAATACTGTAAAAAGCAGCTATGAAAAACAGAAGAAATGCAAGTATTATGAAAGGCAACAACATCAAGACTTGAGACCCATGTAGTTTTCTTGGGTTGGTTTGTTTGCTTTGCCAAATCTAGTATGACTTACTTAACAACATGCAGTCAAAATGCTACAAATGCCAGAATTTCAGCTGGAACGTTGCTTGAGTTCCAAAGGGCACCATGAATCTGAGTCAGGATTTGACATTCTAGCAAAATACGTAGTAACAAACCTGCCAGAAGAGTCACACATCCCTCAGTATTGAAATAGAAACTTACAGGAATTTTGTAGCTTATGCTATAGATGAGAAAATAGTTGTAGAAATTACCCTAAATTGTATTCCTTCAGCCAGTTTAAGAGAGCATCTTTGTTGAAGGCAGCAGCAGCAGCAACATTGCTACTATTTAACTGAATGTCAGCAATGGTTTCTGAACTAGAAACAGCCTCAATAAGGCCAGAGTGATCTCCAGTTGCTAAACAGCCATATGGCAATATCCTGAAACAAAACACAGATTCGTGTTAAAAACAAAACCAGTAAGAACGTTTCTTTAGTGTATCAATATTTTGAGAGGGCTGAATACTGGTGCCAACTTGAACATTAAACTCTCAAAGGTTAATATACAGGCACTGCTTGCAAAGTTAAAATACCAGCAATACATTTAAAATATTTTTTCCTGTTACATGCACATATGTAAAAAAAAGAAATTATAAGCAACTCTTATTTTTCCCTTTTACTAGAGAGCACAGTTACTTGTAATTTTATGGGAGAAACCATAGAGGGAGCCCTTTATTTTCATTTGTTAATTTACTGGCTAAACAGACACTCATGTTCATTCTAGACTACATTATTTATGTAAATGGAAAAGAGGATCTTATCCTTTTTCCCCATTCTTCCCATTTCAACTTAAAATGCTAGAAATCCTTTTAAATATAAACATAAAATAGTATTTTCCAACTCTTACTAATTTTAAGCATAGACACCTAATGGAAAACAAGAATACATCTTTTAACCCACCTGATATATAAGAATATTCCTATGCATTCATATACTATGCCTAGTAAAAATATCTATAACAATATCATTGCATTAAAATAAGACACAGATAACGATACAAATCAAGGAGAGGTATGTCTAAATAGACAGGTGTATTTTTCCAAAACGTTTCCTCACTCCAGATGCTCAAAATGCTGAACAGAATGGCAACTTAGATGGGAGCTCAATGTATACAATGGAAACCAAAAAGCAAACTCTTCAAAGGCACTGCATCACAAATCAAGGTGTCTGCTCTCCTGCCAGGCATCCAGGTCAGGAATATGATCTCAGTTCTGGTCATGGATCCACGCATAAAAGAATGGATGCCCATGCAAATCTAACTGCAGTACACAAGCTATAGACTAGCACTCACAAACTTACAAAGCTGTATAAAAAATTGCAGGACATATTAAAATTTGCGTGTGTGTATATATAGAAGGAAAAAGCACTGCTAGTGGAGCTGTCATCAGTATTTATATATAAAACAAATACTAAGTTTGATTGCTAAAAAGCAGAACCACATCTCGTAACTGACACAGCCTATTATTCCAAGCCATGGAAGAAAAATAAATAAAATTCCAGATGAAATTAATCGGAACTTTTTGGCATAACAGCTCTTAGGTAACTGAACAGTTTCTCTACCTCAGCGATAAAACACAACCAAAGTGGCACAAGTATTAATAACCATATAGTTGGGAATTCTTCTCTACTAGCAACAATGCAAACTGAAAACCAGATTCAACAGGGCAATGAGAGAACGCCCAACTTCAAAACAAAAAAAAAGTAGTACAGATTTGGAACCTTCTTCCCGTTTCTACTCTTGTTTCCCAATTAAAAACCCCAACTCTCTAGACCAGAGGGTTTCCACAATGCACAGAAGGGTATCTGTAATTACCCAACACCAGTGTTCACGATACAAGGAAGCACTGCCCATTCTTATCATGACATGACAAACGTAAGCCAAATATTGCCAGGTTAAAGTGCACGCTGGCCTTCTTCCATGGCATTTCAACCCACCCTACTTGCAGCTTAACTGGGCACACGTCCAACAACTTCCCCTTCAAAAGCAAGCAATGATGAAAGCCTTCAGCCCCTTGAGGACTGTGTGCTTACAACTGGAGGAAAAAACATCCTTGTCAGAGAGACAGTTTGACAGGAGTCAAGTTAGGGACAAATCCTCTGGGCCCTTTCCATCTCATCCTGGTCTTTCTGACTTCAACATCTGTCAGCAGGATATGCTCCCTGCTTTTTAATGGCAGTGAAGACCACAGACAGATCAATACAGCAGGACAGAAAATTTTCTTCTTCACCCCTTTCAATACTGTTCTTCATTTCAAGAGTTGAATTCTCCAAAGCAGTATCTTTCCAAATCCAACACCAAGTTATGGTAATTTATCAACATATTCTCTGTACTGTCCAGTCTAATGGTTTAAAAATAATTATATTCTTTAGACTTGTAACAAATACATTTTTCAATACATTTGTGAACTCTGATTTCACACACAGCCACTTAACATCAGACTTCACCCGCACTAAGAGTGGTGAAAACGAAGACTCGCTATAAACAGGCAGTGAAGTGAAAAAGTAGTTTGGAGAACTCCCTCTATCTGTCCAAAAAGTAACTAAGTATTAAATACTTTTATGACAATTTACCACAGCAAATTCCTCAAACTTAGGATTTTCTTTTGCTCTGCTACTTTACTGATTTCCCCTTTAACACAATTTCAATGTTGCAATATAGGTAAAACAGCAGAAATAGTTTTTGAGGCAAGGATTACTCTCTTAAGAGGTGCAACACTGCAGACCCCACAGCATGCTTGGGAAGAGACATGCTCCTCTGTTGTCACATGTATTTGTAATGTTTAAACATTTCTCATAGAAATAATAGGAAGTTAGGTCATCTACTATGAGTACGCCCATACACATGACTTCACACACAGATTATTTTTTTTTTAAGCAAAATAATTTGTGTACTTGTAACTTTTCAGGGGGAAGTTAAACCTCTGAAAGTCTCATTTTGTCACTCTGCAGATGCAACCTCAATATAAATACTGTTTAACTGAGTAAGTTTGTTCCATAATTGCCTGCATTTATCATACAAGAAACAACTAGAGAGAAACTATAGAAAGAACTGAGGAAGTTTAGCTGCACATACTTACCAATGTCTTAGGCCAACTATTTCCTGCTCAATTTTCAAGTAATAGTTTGTCTTAGAAATGCATAGGTAGGTTGTGGGGGTTGTTGGTTTTTTTTTAACTATAGGGATTAATTAAAGAATATGCTTTTTTGTTTTTCTAATTTCTCTCTGGTACTTGACTGACTGATGCCTAGGGTAAACTGACTCTGAGCCAGACTTCTCTATATGACAGAGAAGCGCTCATCCAGGGTGATGGTTTTAGCTGTCTAATGGTTGAGTCTGTACTGAGAAGCAGATCCAGTTTACACCTGTAGTTTTATTCAGTTGTGCACTCCACAGTCTACCCAGTGACAGCTCAGGGTGAAGGACCTACTGGAGTACACTGTTGCGTCCTCCTGTGTACATACACTTCCTTTTCTGACACAAACCCTGGTCTTGTGCTGGTATTTAGTCAGAAAGCACACACGGGAACCTAGACAACAGAACACACCATGTGTGAAAAAGGCCAGTTTACTCATGAGACAAATCAGTTGACAGTTAAACAAACCAACCAACCTTTCTTCTTGTTCAGCTCTGGAGATCTCAAGAACAATATATATTTGGTGTTCCTCTCCAGAGCTGAGAAATCCCACTGGGGATATCATGCTTACTTTAGACACAGACCGGGCTATGATTTCATTTTAAATTACTACTAAATGACTGAGTGCAGATTGCAGTGCTATTATAAGGAAATTGATCCTACCCCTAACTCCTCGATGGCAACATATTGGTTGCCATTTGATCCATGCTTCGTTGAAGCTGTAAAATTTGCTTGTAGCAAGATATTACTGATTGGATGAGAGAGGCAAACAGCAAATGCTGCTGCTCTTAGACTGGTGAAACAAGTGAGAAGCCCTGCTTTTACTTGAATGGAGTTATCAGACTTTCTGTAGTGGAAAAACGTTGAAAGGCACAGAATTCATTATGCATCCACAAAAGGAAAAAGGGAAGCAACAGCTTTAGGGAAAGTAACGTCTCAAAGGATGATACAGGGCAAGAAGAAAAGACTCCACTCATTAGTACGAACGTATGAAGTTGTATTTTTCAGGAAAGCACATCTGTTTGACACTACTTTTTCACCTGACACCACAGCTCTTACCCAAGCAGAAAGCAGCAAGCCAACAAGTTCAGACTCATGAACAGGGCAACAGAACTCATTACCACTGCTGTTTATTCATAGATCCTGGAGTTGCCTCTTGAGAGGCATACAGACTGCAAACAGGGAGATCACAAAGTGTTACTCTCTTAGCTGCATCCTCCTGCTCCAGGCGTACGGAGTACTGTTTTGTCCAATCCTGTTTTCAATTAAGGCCTTTTCAGAGCCTTCCCTTGGCAACTGCCTGGATAATCTCTCTTTGATAGACATAGAATTGTAACCCTGCCTCAATCCCAGCATTTTATTTTATAATCATAACTGTGAGAGGATGAATGGAAGGAAGAAGCTCCCACTTAAGTAAATAAATGGACGCGGCCAATTATAGAACTTCAATTCTCACTAGGAACTTCCCATTCTACTTTTTTTCTTCCGAGAGTTTTAAGAAAAATCTTGGACATCAGAGCCACTTTTTGGTTTTCCTTTGTTAAGTTTAAAAAAATGCCTTACTCAGGAAAAGCCTATTTGATGACTCCTAATCACTATTCCTGTTTGCTAGGCACAGTGTGTGGCCCAGGCTGGAACCACAAACGAAGCTTCTGGGAAGGCAGCAATGAAAGAATGCCTCATCCGGGATTCCACAGCTGCCACAGGTTGTCCTTGCCCCTAAATGCTCGATCAGTCTCCTCACAGTCTATTTATAATGACATAAATTATTTAAAGTTTCCTCAAATCAGTGTTCAACTTAACACACACTCAGCCACCTCACCGCAAACATACACTTCCAGAAACAATTTATTATACGCATTCCTTCTTTATCCCATGCTTCACTCAAAGGAATCTTTCTGTAAAGTAGCATAAGTAACAAGTTCATAATTTTACTTATCTGTGTGGTCTGATGTTATGTGCTTTATGAAGCTCACAGTATTATGCTTGAACCACAAAGAATTTGAAATGAGCTCAAAGAATCTAAATGAAGTATTTCAAGTAATATTTAAATAGGTACTTCTAGCATTATAAACAGCACTTAATTAAACACAAAGGACTACAGCTCTTCCACAGGCATACAAAATTGAATTTATGGCCTCCAAATGGTTTATGACACCCAGTGTCCTCTTTAGAACTATTTTTCTGGGAAGATACTAGAATTTGAGAACTATATTAGCTAAAACTGGTGCATAGATTTGTCTAGAAAAGCTCCGCACGTACTAGAGCGTTGTATGATAACATTGAACAACATCTGACACTGGTTCTCTTTGGAATACTCTAGTATTCCTATAAAGAAGTCACAGTTATCTTAGCAAGCATGTGAAGGCAAGAAAGCTACTTTGCAGGAGACTTTGGAAGATACAAAGATATTTCTGGTCTGAATAATACTTTCTGACATCCAAATAGTGTTTTATCAAGAAAAGAATGCAAAGTGGGGACTTCAGAACGTACGTTGAAGATATTCACAACAAATGCAAGTCTTTGGGTATAAACAGCGATAAAACAACTTCTCACAGCAGGAAGAAAAAGTGTCTACTACAAAAAATAGTTGAGTTCGTTGCTACTTACACAACTGATTACAAAGTTAATAGCTTACACGGGAGGAGAAATTGTCCTAGAGACTTAACTAATGAACTAATAAATAAATGAAAATCCCGCAACCCTCATCATCATTCTGAACAAGCTTTCCAAATGTGAGAAACTCATGTACCCATGGTATCTTGGAAAGGTTTATTACTTCATTTTGAGAGAAGTGGCTTTGCAGGAGCAGCAGAGCAAATGAGAAGATTCTTCTCAGAGTATTTCTGCCCTAAAAGAATACTTAAATTAGGAGTTTTCACTTCTACTGTAAGTTTAAAGCCTCACAAAACCTGCCCAAAGGAAGCAGAAATGGAAACTTGAAATATTGGTGAGTTCAATACCGTAAAAACCTCGTTAGTACTTCAGTACAAATGTACTAGGACATTATGCTTTTTCTCCACTGGTGTTATAATGGGCTGAGTTAGAACTACTTCATTGAAACAGCACTGAAAAGTGAAATTTTAAGGAAGTTACAACATATTTTTTCCCCAAGAAGAGTAGTTCTAGATGCATCACCTTTTCTGCCAACCTCATCTTACTATAGAATCTTGCCTTACTCCTGAATCACTATTCACTATTTATCATGATTCAAAAATACAACTGAAAACAGGCAGTAACTGAGATTAGCAGGTGGTAAGCATAAAACAGATGGAAGTACTTTTTCTTACATACATACAAGTCTTTCATCACAGGATACTGACAAGGCTAAGAATATAAAAATTCATTTGTCATCAACCTCCAGGCACAGTATGTAGTTGTCCACCCATCCAGACTGTAATATCCTAACTCAAAGAGGCAGGAATATTATGGGTGTTAGAATTAAAAGCTTTGCTAAAGTCAAGGTACCATCAGCTACCATTCCCTCCCTCAAAGGCGGCAATCAGATAGTCAGGCATGGTTTACACCTGGTGACTGTTCCCAATCATCATAACTGTCTTTGTGCAGCAGTACTAGAAGAGAAGCACAAGCAACTAACTTCTCTCCCAAGACCCTCTTCTTCATGAAGCCTGTTATGTAGTTAATACAGGATGACATCCCTCTGTTAAATTTTGTAGGAAATAGATCACAAGTACAAAATTTATTTGGACAGTAATACATACATTTGTGGGCATGGCTGCACAAAGCATAGATGTCCTTAAGAAATATGATCAGGAAAAATAAGAATGTTATAAAGAAGCAGCTGTATTTGTGCATTTCACAATCCTTGTAATTCTCAACCAGATAGTGAAATCCTATTATAAAGACTCTCAAATCTCCTACTCCCCCACTGCCAATTTACCAGTACTTAAAGCGGACTAATTTCTAGAGAGTATTTTGCCTATTTGGCTATGCTAACTATTAAAGAATCTTGATGATGTATTCCAGATGTAATCCTCAGCAGCTAACTTCTGGCCAGCAGATCTGTGTACCTCACTTGCACATGTGTGTTAGAACTTAAGAGTTGCAATTCCCATAATCACTTCAGCTACCATTTTTGCATTTGCCTGAAAAATCAGTGACCATTAATAGGTAAGTTTGTTACATGAGGAGTTTACGAAACATCTTTGTTTGTAAAGGTCACAGACACAAACAAACAAAAAAAGGCAGCAAACCTGCTTGTTGGACCCTTAACTCAACATTTGTTTCCTCAATTCATACAATGCTTTTTATCTAGATGATTTTCAAAGGATGAAAACAGTAAACTATATAATACAACAGTGGAATTTATAGTCAGCAGGACA
This sequence comes from Charadrius vociferus, assembly GCF_000708025.1. Lineage (NCBI taxonomy): Eukaryota > Metazoa > Chordata > Aves > Charadriiformes > Charadriidae > Charadrius > Charadrius vociferus. Next base: position 122,139 of record NW_009647512.1, on the reverse strand, counting down.
ACTTAGATAAACAACAAGAGATATGCTGCACTAGAAAGAACATTCTGTTTGATAATAAACAAAAAAATCCTAAAGTTTCACTACATTTCTGTTATTTCTTTCCATGGCTAAATTCTTTTCTAATGTGGGCTATTTAGAGAGTGAACTGCAAGAGAGGCCATCTAACTTAGTTAAGGTAACTGCTTTCCATAGCCTGTTCACTTTGGCTATGACAATTAAAACCTCTGGACAGCGATACAGATGTTTAGAAAGCAGACAGTGGGTATTTAAAAAAAACAGGAAAGCTTTACTGCTAAAAGTGGACTCTCCATCCAAATAAACTCGCCCTCAAGAGATCCTTACCGGAGGTCCAGACCAGCTTCTTTCCAAAGTATGTCCATCAAACGCAAAATCTGGAGCGTCAACATGTCCTGTCGGAGATCTATAACGAAAGGTTGAAACTGCTACTTCAATCTCTCGGTATGTTGTAGACAAACTTTCTAATGCTTTCAAGGCCTTCAGAAAAAGGTGTCTAAAAACACTCATCAAGTCTAAAGGTTAAAGTGGGATTAACCATAATTATTTCATCATGACTGACAATGTCTATAATTTGAAACCCCGTCAGAAGAAGATACTTAAGTTTGTTTACTGATGTTAGAGCAAACTACGTTACATTATGGCAATACAGAGCAACACAGCTTAAGTGCAAGTTTGGGAATGAAGAAAGAAAAGGAAAAATTTAAAATCTGTAGCATTGCTTACCATCACCATTTTTAAAGATGATCCCTACAAGATCTCCTCCAAACATTTTATTGTTGTATACTATCCATAGAGGCTTCATTTTAGAATCCATATATCTACACTTCTCAACACTAAAAGATAATGCAACAAATCTTTTAGTCAAATAAGAATAATTCAACTGAAAAAGTCTAAACATTGTTCAAAACACAACAGAACACAGACTTACAGTTTGGAAGTACTTAAATGTTATCTCTCCTTTCATTCTGCTACTATGCTATGAGCACTTACCAAGTTATGAATGTGTCTATTATAGATGGAAGGTACTGGATACCATGACTGGCAAACAAGTACCTAATGCTTAAATTAAGCACCCAAATTTTCAGAGAAAATAGTTTTCTTTATATCTTTTCCCATCAATTTTTAGACTTTATATTGAAGCTGTTAGAAGTTTTAACAGCTTTTGTGCTTATTCTTATAAACAGAAGCCAGGAATGCAGTCTAATTCACTTTTAAGCTTACATTTAAATATATTTACCTATACATTGACTAAGAGAGTATTAAGTTTCATGGTGGATCACAAAAATCTTCTAACTTAACTGATATCTGAACCTTAGGAAGTTTCCCAACAGACCTTCTCTCACTATAGAAAAAGTTCCCTATGACAGCATATCTGCTGAACAATACAGTCAAAGGAAGTTAAAGCACATATGTGTTTCTGCTTTACTGTTTCCGTGCAAAAGCTACAGTGACAGTTTATTCACTCATTCTTGACTTACTGTAGTTCTGAAAGTATAACAGAAGGATTCAGAGGAGACTGAAGGTCAGAAAGTGCTTCTCTGTAAGCATTTTGTTTCAAACAAGTATGCATTGCATCTTTTCCTTTTGCTTTGCTTTGCTTCATGGCATTCAGCTTAATTAGACTATTTAAAGTCTTCATTTTATTAAGGGCTTCCACCTGAAAGACATTTTACCTTTAAAACTTATTGATCTGATTTTACACATAATACAATGCAAAATCCCAGTTCAAACCAAAACAAAGTACTTAACTAAAGTATTAAATAATTCTACAACTTTTTAA
>NW_009647512.1:48887-120301 GCF_000708025.1 Charadrius vociferus | reverse complement strand
ACGAATGGCCTTTTCTAAGTCACTTATATCCCAGAAATCCCATTTTTGTAAGTAACAAAGACATTGATGATGGGCTAAAAGCTGCTATGTTTCAAGTCACTTTTTAAAGCATGACTTAACATTTCAAAAAAAATGAATGAGGTATTTTAATATATGATACACACACACGAATTCCTTCTTCAAAATACAGTTTTCATCCACTAATTCAACAAAGCCGATAACATAGGTGCCTCTGTCCATACTGAAGTCAACATAAATATTGAGTGCTTTACACCTCTAACAAAATCAAACATTACTTGAGGTGAGCTATGGACGCAGATACCTCATTCTACCTGTTAGTTGCATACAATACGATACAGCCATATGACTACTTGCAGAAAATTTCCATGTATGTAATTACACATACTTAACTTTTACAGAGCAGAGTCTTAATTGTTTGTTCATTAAAATCCTGCTGAAGTCAGGCATAAGGTAAACGCTCAAATGAATTAAGGTGTTCCAAATCATAGTATCTCATCTAAGCAATATTGTTACCTTAAAAATGTGTAAAAAGGTAAGGGAATTATTTGCAATCAATACAGGTGGGTTTAACCCTTTTTCACCCTTCTTCTGTTTTGGAAAGTTTTGTACCGGTACCTAATTTCTAAGAAAACAAGCAAACTAATGATGTAAATGTACGTAACACTAAGAGAAAAGCCCTTCAGTAACAAACCTAGATAGCACATACAACAAATATAATTTCTACGTTGCATCTACATCTAAGCAACTTGTTAGCCAAATATAAAATAGTTGTTATAACAATCAGCTGTATTTGCACTAGGCACAGTTAACATGCTGAGTAATACACGTATTCTCTAGCAAACGGCATCAATTTAATAATTACAAAAGTTCATTTCTATACAAGGAAGCTTCAGTCTAACTTACGAGGCGCTGAGTCAAAACTTACCACTTCTACAGAGAGACTGAACCCTGTCAGGCAGGATGCTGTGGAAATTGTATGCAGTTTGATTATAAAACTGAGGCAATGGAGACCTGCCAGGTCAGCCATCTGTCAAAACCAAAAGCGCTCTGCTTTTCCACTATTCTAGGAGCTGTACAAACATCAGTGACAAGGGAACAAAATGGAACCTGTGTTGTACAAACAGGAACTTTTTGAAGTATTTCTACTTTGAATTTCTTCCGTGTTTGCACAGTTGGGAATTTTTTTGCCCCTTCTTTGATTGTACTGACATTTGTTTCCTGTGAAGTGCACAAAAACTTTACTGACCTTAGGTCTATTGCTTAAAGGATTTCATCACCTAATCTTTTTATGATTTTGACAATACTAACAAGCACACTTGTGTAAGAGATGGTCTTTTCAATGTCCTGTGAACTGCAGTAATAAAAAGCACAACAGTACATTCCTGTTCCATATGCCTCTCAAAGCACAGTTTCAATGAAGACAGTATCAAAACACTCATCAGACAAGTATCTACTGAGTTAGTTTTTGTAGCGAGAGATGTTTTTTCAAAGATTTTTATGATTGCAATCTAAATTAACTTGCTAAAACCGCATTAGAGCCTCCAAATATGATTTGTGAGTGTCTCTATTAATGATCTGTTGATACACTTTGTGTATTTAAAAGCAAACCTCTCTCGCACTTATTAGGGTATTTAAAAGAAAACTGGGGGTTTTTTTTGGTAAACGGCACATCTGTATTAACACTAAAATGAGTATTTGGTTTACTTTCAATACCTTTATTACCAGCGAGCACTACATCATGCTACAACTTCAATGGTTTTTGCATCAAACAAAAGCCAAAGCTTTGGGAAGTAGTCCTGGAATCATCTAGATAAAGTTTAGATAGAAAGGGAACAGTTCCTATTGAACAAGCTACCCTTACTGGGGAAAAAAGGTCACAAGTTTCAAGTGCACAGAAATCCTTCCTCAGTTAATAATCCAGCCAATCTACTGTTCTAGCCGGAATATATGCAGACTGCTGAAAGTATCTCGCACATCTTAGAACACTATAAAAACAGCTCCCTAACTCTGAGGCCCCACAGCACCAGCTGCTTTCTCTGCCAGGAAGGACTGCTCCATCATCCACCTGTTTAGCCCTTTCATTTCTCTGTCTCACCCAAGCTTTCTTCTCTTCCCCACTCCCCAACAGATGGACTTTGTCAAAGTAACCAATACGCCCCACAGGAGCAATGGAATAAGTATTTGAGTTACAAGCTGGGATAAGTCAAGATTTAAAGGAGAAGGGAAGTCTATACCTGTTTAGCAAGCACTTTCATATGAGCAACACTTCCTCGGCAGTAAGCTTCAAGTATCAAACCAAACTGTACTGAAACAGCAGGTATGTGAACCTCTGACCTATAAGAAGGAAAGCTTCTCATCAGACCACAGCATTTACAGATTAGCATTCTTCAAGTCATTAAAATGAAAAAAAAAACCCCAAACCAAACCAAAAAACCAACCCAAACCAAATAACAAAAAACAAACCCAAACCAACCAAGCAAAAACAACAACAAAAAAAACCCCTCCCCCCAACTAAAACAAGCCTAAACATAGTCATGTAGATTAAAAAAAAAACAAAACAAAACAAAAAAAAGCTAGACCACTTAAGAAACAAAACACTTCTGTGCTGACCACTATGAGGACTGGCTGGTTTCAATGAATGCCACTTGTTTCAAGGTTTAGGACTGTTCTGGAAGTGGTAATGTTAAGAGGTACCGACTGGATATTTGTTTTCAGGAACCTCTTTCATCAGTACCACTTTCTTGAATAAGTCATAGAAGATGATATTGAGAATCAGGGTTGCTGATAAACCGCGTGTTCTCAAATCTTTGTAAGGGAAAAGCCAAAATTTGCCTGAAGGGGAACACTTTGAAACAAACCACTGAACCTTATCCCAGAGCCAATTATACTCCAAAAACATTTTCATGTAGTTCTTGCTCTTTTTATTTAGAAATATTAAAATAAATTGTACTTTGAAGACAGAATCAACCTGTAGTCCATTCTGCAAGTTTTCTGCCATTCATGGAATTGGTCATCAAAAGTAGCAAAAGACACACAGAACTGATTTTATTTTCTGTTAGACTCTCAACAACAATATAAATTTTTCTCAGCTGTGAGGTATAAATATTATACTTTTACTGCATGCACAGACAAAACAAACACTAAGGTTACATACAAAACTAACTTATCAGATATTTAGAGCTGAATGCAGTTCGGAATACATTTTTCTTACAGTAGATTACAAACCACTGTAATATACTTTTAATCATAGGCTTGCTCTGATCTATAAGTACCAAAGGTAAAGAAACATGAAGAGACCCTGTAGGGGACTATGATAATGGCTTATTTAGAAAAATTCTCAAGAAATCATATTTGAAAGTCCAATCAGGCTCAATAGTTTCAGAAAGACGTACTAGAAAAACTCCTACCTTAGATGCCAAAACAACATCTGTCCTATTCTCCTATTAGCAAGTGCTCTCTCTAATAGAAATCTGGAGAGCGCACAATCAAGAAAAGGTTCGTATTTCAGGACTTGCACAAGTTGAAGAAGATACTGCGAGAGCTCTTCATCACTAGAATGAGGTACATAAAAGCAGTTTAGTAACACCGTAACTAGATTAATGATACTCCAGGAATTCAGACGCATATGACAAATCCAACGATGACAGATTTGTTTCAATAGCAAGAGTGTCCCCCAATAGTTCAGCCACACAGAGGACAATAATACGCAACAGCGCAATTGCCAGGTTGGTCAATTCATCAGTAAGTTATACCCCTAACAGAATCTTCAAACCTGTAAGTAAAAACTTGGTGTTCCGGCATGGGCTTTTACACAATCAAGAGTGCTAGCTTAAGCAGCCAGGAGATTAATCATTTCAAATTATTTCAGACTGGACATTGCCTCCCTTTGACCACTCAGCCTCCGACTGAGGAGCTGGACCTTTGGAACCAGACAAAGAACCCCCCGTAACCTAGCAGTTAGCAGCAGTGGGCACCGACAAGAACAGTTGCACATACCTATCAAGGTCACTCAGCTTACAAAGAAGGGGGAGAGGAGTATTCATTCCACTGAAAGCAATTCAATAGACCTGTCTTTGAAAGTTACTACCTGACATTAACAGGTGTTAATTTATTAAGATACACCTACAAAGTGATCCATTAACCCAAAATGTTTTGTTTGCGTTTTTCTATTTTTTGTTTGTTTGTTAAAATCATACCAACAACATGAAGGGTTTTAGAGGATAAAAAAAAAAAGTACATCATCTTTGAGAGACCAAACAATGCCTAAATTACTCCTATTTCAGGAGTGCAAATTTAAGTATTTAGCCACAGTTCATAAACATACCTTTGAAAAGCTTCTATGCTAATTAACTACTTCAAGTAATGTTCTGGTATTAGAAAAATAATTGTAATAATTTTCTATAAAATCCCATATTCCCCTCCCCCAAGAAAACCTCTCATACTTGACAATTACGTTACAAATGGAGACATTCCTTGTCTTTGTAGTATCTTTTCTCTTATAAAAGGCCTGCAGAATTCAAATTCTCTGCCTAAGCTGGAAGGAAAAGAGTACAAATTCTTCCGTCCATCACTTGAAGACTTCAGAGATCCAAACACTGAATTTTTTCATTCTCTCCATCTGACTCTGAAGAACTTCAGTAACTTGGTAAAAACTTTCAATTGTGCTGTGCTGCATTTATTTTTGCCTATTTTGTTTTATTTCAGCTAATAGGATAACCTTTAGGTTACTGGTTTTACCAGCTGCTTCCAGACTTTCTGACATGCAACTGAATACAATTTTGCTTCAGAGCCAGAACTAAGAATTCTGGAAATAATTCCAGATGTAACAATTCAGTATTATCAGGATAACCCAGCAGCTAAATTGCTTATTTGCATTTGAAAGAAGTCAAAATATTCTTTTTTTTTTACCCCAAAAATCTAGCCTTGACCATTAAAAAAATTAATCATTAAACTATTCACCACAGAGAATTTAGAATTCAAGGACAGGAAATATGCAGTAATGCTGCAAATGATAATATTATACAAATGTTGCCCTAGGTTACAGTGAAGAACAAAATTATATGTGATAAAGGAAGAAGTGCAGATAGTGAAGGCTACCGTGAAGAACAAACAAATCAGTAATTCTCTGGGGATTTTTTATTATAAGCTTACATTTCTATTGAATGATACAGCCAATACCTGCCAGACAGTGTGAGGTGGCTGGATGGCAGTTTTTATAGGATTTGACTATTGTAATACTTTGTCCCTTTGTTATTAAAAAGTTCTCACACCGTCTTGGCTCTCCCTTTGTCCAAGAAAGGGGTGAACACACAACCCTCTCTGGGACAAAGGTACACTGGTGTTCTCTAGGCAACATGGAAAATAATAATCATTGAACACAAGATGTCAGAATAAGAGAGTTTTATTTGGCTGCCAATGTGCTTGTCTAAAATTAGACTGCTTTATTCGGTCATTCAGTGTTTAAATCTTTCCTCTTTGGGTTCTCTTTTTCCTATAGACAAACAAAATGCAGTTTTTCACCCCAGAAATCTTTGCATGCTGAAGGAATACAATATACTCACCTCATTTGCTTTAAACAACCCACTGCATATTCTCTCACATACTGGTCTGGATAATTGAAATCCAACAATTCTAATGCCTCTCTAGGCAGCAGCTTGGGCCATATCTGAAGCAGAGCCTGAAGCTGTTTTAAAAAGATGACCATTAGGTTAGAGGTAAAGCAACTATTTAAGAAGAGAGATGGGTATAACTGCCCACAAAAGCATTCATAATAACAGAAGGAGGTTAAAGACTGACCGTGGAGGGGGGAAGAGAAACAATTCTGGCAAAATGGGCTGACTTCTGATCAAGCTTCTTACCCTTAAAAAATGGTCCAAATTATTTTTTTGGCACCAGGTCTCATTTACACAGCCTGAAAAGTCTATTTCATCACACACAGACATGACACACAGTAAACAAAAATTAGGTAACCCCATATATGTATGTTTTAGAAACAGAGTTTCAATAAAATTTAGATAATGTTTCATAAGTGCTGTCATAAATATATAAATATTTTGGTAATGGTAAAAACTTTCCATTAAAAAAAAGTTTAAAGAAGATTTTTGTTGAGAGATCATTACCAAAAATATTTATCCACCTCCACTAATGAAGCCTTTTCCCACATCCATTATTAATAGTAATGAGCTTAAATTGCAGAAAAGATGCTTTAGGTTAGGTATTAAAAATAAAATAAAATAAAATCCCAATATTGAAGACAATGATGTGCTAGAAAAAGTTACAGAAGACACTAGTGTATTATTTTGGACTAAGAAAAAAAACGTCCAGAGGTCTCACAAAATAAACTGGTTCTATTGCATTTTAATGAAGCTACCCACTGAGGGTATATTTTTAATAATATGTATGTACTAGTATGATTGAAACAATACACTGTTTCTTGAAATAAACAAGCTTGAACGTGTAAACACAGTGTATTAACAGCACAAGAGTTTTCCTCTCTATAGGAAACAGTCATAAGTCATGATAAAAATACCCTTTCCTACAAATCAGATAATACAGACATTTCATATTTAAATGCCGACTTAATCGCAGCCCAGAAGGCCAACTGTATCCTGGGCTGCATCAAAAGAAGTGTGGCCAGCAGGTCAAGGGAGGTGATTCTGCCCCTCTACTCCACTCTCGTGAGACCCCACCTGGAGTACTGTGTCCAGCTCTGGAGTCTTCAACATAAGAAAGACATGAACCTGCTGGAGCGTGTCCAGAGGAGAGCCACAAGGACGATCCGAGGGCTGGAGCACCTCTCCTATGAGGAGAGGCTGAGAGAGTTGGGGCTGTTCAGCCTGGAGAAGAGAAGGCTCCAGGGAGATCTTATTGCAGCCTTCCAGTACCTACAGGGGGCCTACAGGAGAGCTGGGGAGGGACTTTTCACTAGGGCGTGTAGTGACAGGACGAGGGGGAATGGCTATAAACTGGAAGAGGGCAGGTTTAGATTAAACATTAGGAAGAAATTTTTCACTTTAAGGGTGGTGAGGCACTGGCACAGGTTGCCCAGAGAGGTTGCTGAGGCCCCATCCCTGGAGGTGTTCAAGGCCAGGCTGGACGTGGCCTTGGGCAACCTGGTCTAGTGGGAGGTGTCCCTGCCCATGGCAGGGGGGTTGGAACTCGATGATCTTCAAGGTCCTTTCCAACCTAAACCATTCTATGATCTTATTTTCCTCCCGATTTAGTAATCCTTTTACACACAACAATCTCTATTTTCTACTATATGTCATAGTTCAACTAATGCTTCCAGGTCAAGTATGACAAACACATATGAGCTCATAGTCTCAACCTGCACATAATAGGCTCGTTCATAACACTATTTAAACACCTAAGGGGCCAGTTTCTGAACTGATTCATCCGTGCAGTTTTGCGAAATTCAGAAGGCAAGAAATAGGCACAGATCAATCACAATGCAAAGCCCGTGGCTACGCTACAATTCCAGAGGAAGAAAGAATCAATTAAACTGATTTCATGGGCAAATACCGGTATGAACACACGCAAGATTCATAATGATATAAAGTAAAATTAAAGATGTTTTTAAATATAGATGTCACATTCCCACAGAAACATAAGGGCAAAATTTATTCAATCCGTAGTGCAGTAAGGGTCAATGACACCATCACCGCTTACATATCATGAATACTTGCTCTGAAATTCTGAAAGAAATACTAACACTGAGCAGATACTTAATACCATAAAACAGATGTTGAAAATGCCAACAGCAGCTATGCTTGTCAGACACACAGTAAAAAACTTCAAATGTATCAGAACTTCCAGACAACCTACTTTAAATCAGGTGCAGAACCAACAAAAATACAGAAACATTTTGTTAATGATGAATGACCCAAATGACTGGAGAACCTAAAATACTGGAGACTGAACCTAAAATACTAATGACTGGAGAACCATTGCCTGATACAGGAGGGCCTTACATGCCTCCTGTATCAGGCAATGGATTTTAAAAGTCATGGTCTACAGCATGTACATTAACTGAGAAGATTATTTGAAGACACAGACCTCCTCACTTTGACTGCTGAAATTATTTCAGAGGTTACTACAATGAGGAAATGTTAAGCAATGTGAGCTTAGAGGAAGCAAGATCTAAATGACCTGCAAAACAGCCAAGAAAATTCCCCAAATAACGTACTGCTCTGTTCACATTCTGCCTTGGAACTTTTATTAAGAGAGAAGTGCCATCCAACTAGCTCCACACCCCAGGTGCGTTGCACACTTCTCAACAGTGCAGGTGAAAGGATATCAGGAATACTCGTTGCTTTTGGACAAAAGAAACTTGCACCATGAAATGCCCTCATCTGCTTTGGCAACAGAGAGGTAACTCTGAAGAACTTTCTTTATAGCTGATATATAAAGAAATTGTACATTTTGAAATACATGTTTCAAGTTCTTAAAATTTCTCTGCAATATCTAACATGCTAAAATGCTTCAGACATGAAATACTGCATACTTCTCTCACACAGTTTGCAACTCCTGACAAGTTGTGAGAAAATCAGGAACTTCAATTCTCACCAACAATCTAAAGGTTTAGAAAAAACTTGAATTCGGCCTTGGTGTATCAGTATTTTCTCCATAAAGAAATAACCACGATTTCTTTCCTAACAAGACAAGTTTACTATAAGAGACAGCACAACTAAGCACAGGCCAGTATTTTTATTCCAGTTATTTCAAATATTTCAAAAATTAGCTATACTTTCTCTAGTTCCCACTAACAATGGTGTCACTTCATTGCAAGTGGGTGGATTTTTATTTTTATTTTTTTTAATAATGGCTGAGTTCTGCTTCGAGAATAAATACTGCCTGTGAATTCTGCTAGCAAGTTCTGCCACCCTGCTACTCTGCTGGGCAAGGAGGTTATGGCAACAGGAGTGGCAAACACCTGCAGAATTCTTTCAGTCCAACTATTCTACTAAAATACTGCAATGCAATGAGAGCTTGGATGAAATCTGTATAGTAAATAATATGAGAAAGCTGCTTTAACCCATTGTACATAACTTGATGGACGACTGAATCTTTAATAGATTAAAGATTGTCTACAATGAAATATAATACTCCATGTCTAAAAAAACCCTTACTACTTTTGAGCTGCATTAATAGAAATAGGAATACAGTTATTTAGTTCTTTTTTCTTATAAACAGATGGTGTTTGGTTGGGTTTCAGGTGGGGTTTGTTTTTTTTTGTTTTGTGTTTGTTTTTTAAAACTTTTTGTCTAAAGTGTCAAGATTTACTGAAATATTTACACCTAACGATAGGCATTAAAAAACTTGTAGTACCATGGCAGGCATGTTGTAGCAGCACAAATATTGCAATATATATACACTTAACTTTAATGAGAGGTAAATTATGAGTCCTGCTAATTTTGGAATTCATAAAATTCATGAGGCCTTACCTGAAAAGGTAAGTAATTGAGAATACTTACATGTCTATGTATTACAGAAATATTTGGCATGTTTAAGAAAGACTATTTCTATTTTTCAGATAGACTATTTTTGCTGCCAAAACAAATATTAAAATATTAAAACCATACTATTGTCTATAGATAAGCAAATGTAAATACTACATTCCTTCCAGAAAGTACACAGTAACAAGCAAGATGACGTATATTCAGCCATCTGTTTAAATAAAATTACATATATAAATACATATTTTTTAATATTCTCAAATTTAAAGGACTTTGAGCTGATCACCAATATCCATACTCCAAATAACTTTTCAAAAATCTGCTACCAGAGTTCCTCACAAACAATCAGAATGCCTTTTCCTTCATATATTTTAATAAATAAACAAATACCTGTTTATATTTCTACAGTTTGTATATCCAGATAACTTCTAATAAAGAACAATAAACTCAGAAGCACATAATGGAATTACTGAGAAACAAAGGATTCTTGCATGTGAAAGAACACAGAGCGAGGAATGTGTGGGTGCTGCATTTTGTTAGTGCAGTGTTCACAGCATGGACAACGAGCTAGGATGAAATTCCATTTATTTTTATAAGTTCACAGAAGATATACATCTAGCTGGTAGGAAGGATGTAATAGAAAATAAACTCTATGCTGGAGGCAAACTAAGATTCTGACTGACTGGATAATGACAAAAATCACATGGTGAATAAATGGAAGTTGAGTTTTCATGGAATGGTTTCCTTTTCTTCCAAGAACACCAAGCCTGTAACAGGTGAAGGTCAGAATACTCAGCTACAATACAAATTTATACTATCAATCATAATCCTTCACTGCAAATGCTTTTTAGCTCAAATTAAAGAAAAAAGTAGTTTAAAATTTAAAATGTAACAGACTGCAAGAAGTTGAGAGTCATTTAAATGTGCAATTCCATCAGGATGAGCAGATGAACAAAACAACATCCGGGCTTCCCCTCAGAGAGAGCACTGTGCTTGTTGACCCTGGCCAGACCTCTATGGTTTTGCTCAACCTGCTCTGTACACAATTCGAATAAAAAAATTTCAATACAAATCCAGGCATCTGTTATACCATTACTTTTAAGTCAGTCTAGCAAGCAGGAACGGTCTCACTACAAACTCATGTAATTTTTCCTGTATCAAGGTTCCACCTATTCCCAAAAAGCATCACAAGAGTTGGGTTATATTTGGGTAAATACAGAAAAAAGCAGCTACACCGACTTCTTTACAGTACAGTGAAATAACCTTGCACATCTATACCGCAAACAAATGACACCATTTTGCTGAAAATGTAGTCTTGTATCACAGCACCAGTCTTCAAGTCTGTAATTACTTAGTTACTTTACAGAGACCCTCAAACAGTCCACATAATGAGAATGAAATATTTTGTACCCCTAGTGGGTATCATATCTGTCTGAAAAATCATCTGTCTGCCTGAACGAGGCTTAATTACCCACTCTGAGATGTGGATTTTTATAGCCTTTGAGCAGTTGAATAATTTTTATAAGAAGCTTTATTCCAGATCTTGATTTACAAACTTACACTTTTTTTTTTTTTCCTCCCCTCTCTTAATACCCCTATAAAAGTTCTTACTGTGAGGGTGGTCAAATGCTGGAATGTGTTGCCCAGAGAAATTGTGGAGTCTCCATCAGTGGAGATACTCAAGACTCAGCTGGACACAGTCCCGCTCTAGCTGATCATGCTTGAGCACAGGGGTTGGACGACAGGATCTCAAGAGGCCCATTCCAATGCAAACGATTCTGTGATTCTGGGAAACTCCTTGCATTTAAAATCAAAGTTGAGCACAAGATTTTAAAATTAGCCTGTATAAACTACTGCTGTGCTTTTCTCATCATGCAGAGGACCTCTGAAATGCATTCTGGGTTTTGGCTTTGGTTTTTTTGTTTTAAGATAAGTTCTTGCTTATATGTCTAGGCCACAGATGGTATATAATGAACTTTGGTTTATACCACAGTGCCATTTCAAAATGTCTACACTTGGGAAAGAAACCCTATTTACTCATTATTTGACTCCAGCATTTTTCCCCACCACCATCGTCTTTTCCCTTACCTGAGCAACGTCTTCAAGTTTGTTCCATTTTAAAGAGAGCAGCAGTTTTGGCAATGATTGTGGAAAATTTTCACGACAGTCATATCGCAAAGTCCAAATAAGATCCATTTCATTTTCACACAGTTGAGATAAAGGATCTCTTTCCATTATTTCTTTTAGCACAATATAAAACTTCTTACCACCTCGACCCTAGAAAACGAGAAATGTATAATGTTTTGCTATAGTCAGTAAGATTCTTCTATTTTAGCTCAAATACTAGAAATCCTACACCAGGAACAACATCAGATAAAAACTCATGAAACACAGGGGAATGGCTACTATGCCTTTCTTTCAGATTCCTTAACCTGTAAGAACTGTAAATAAGAGATTCAAAATTCAGTGTACAGAAGTTTCTGAAAAACTAACTAAACTTTAGAGTTCATGACACTAGATGGCGGTATTTGTATTTCCCAGCTCTAACAAGGGGAACGTTCATTTAGGATGCATACACTTTCTTCTTTTGTTTTGCAAATGAGCAAATTTAAGAGATATACATATAAATTATATTTTTTTAAATTAAAAGCCAAAAAAATACTTTTCCGATAATAACCAAAGAGAAGTACACTTGCTAAATATACAAACATACACTTTTTTTTGTCTTCTAAGCCAGACTTGTCTTTGCCACACATTTTGCTCCATTTTATATCTCTGAAACATTAACATTAGTACCGATTCTGTAAATCAGTTTGTATGACTGAGTCTTCATTCTGGTTCAGTTAATACCTTCTGTCCCCAGCCATGCCCTTATGCAAACTGCAAGGGCAGAAATTAAAGCAATGATAGCATTCCATAAATTAATGGGAGCCAAACCCTGCTGCTTCTGGTAAGGAGGGAGTAGTTGAAGAGAATAAATTAGTTTCAATACATATTTTGAAAAACAATATCGCAAGCTTTAAATACTGAAGCAAACTTTATCTTCACAAAGCTGAAAATGTTTCTACATAATTTTAAGAGGTAGGCCAAAGGGCTTTACATCAATGGAAAATTAAAAAGAGAAAGGAAAGTTCAGAAGAAATGGTAGGCAAAATCAATTCGGATTCATAGCAGAAACAAACAGTTCTCAGCAAATAACATTCCACACAGGGTCCCCACCTGACAAAAAACCATACCTGCTACACACAGAACTTAAGTTTAGCTCCTGCTAGAAATTATAAGCACCTGAGCCTTGTATTGTGCTGAAATGTTTTAAGTAAATATTTTCACGTAAAAATAGCACCTAAGTATAAATTCTTTAGCAGTGAATGGATTTTAAAAAGGTAGTTGAATTGCGTTTTTAGTAAAACGAAGTACATACTCTGTTTCTGTATCAAAATAAGTAAACAGTCTTGACAACAAGGTCATTCTTGTATCTGAAAATGTTAATCTTTCAAACTAAAAGTCACAATGCTGTCAAGTTGGCATGCTGCTATTTAGCATTTCCAATTATTTGTACACTAAGTTGTTTGCACCCTAAGTAGCTTTCACTTTTTTTTTTTTTTTCACTGAGCACTTTAGACACTTGGGATTGTAACTGATACATTTTTCAATTAACTGCTTTTTTCTTATATAAAATGCAGTTATTATTACTGTTGATCTGACTGTGCTGTCACCATCTTAAACCGCATTCTTCTGTATTTTTGTATATAGCACAAAGAAAATGCCTTCAGATTTTGGTGATCTTTTCAAAATTTGCCCTCAAGTTAGAACTATCCAGTTCCTCAAGAAGAGCATATAATCATCATATTTAAGAAACATCCTCTTATAGATCAATGACCATTTTTGAGACACCTTATTTGGAAATACCTGACAATCAAGCAAGTCATCTTACTTGACAAAACTGAGCAATTTCCCAGCAATATGTTCTACAGCCTAGGAATGTCTTCCAGATCCAGATTTAATGTAAATCTTAGCGGTGTTCCAAATCTATAGAGTAGGTAAGTAATTGTGCTTTTTGACAAAAAACAGACAAGAAGTCCAAAATATATTGGAAAAAGTGGATATATACCTAAATTTTAAGGCAGTTCACCAAAGTGAGTTACATAAGAAAACAGAGCTGGTAGAACTGTCATTATTTGAGCAGTTGACTTATTTATTTCTAGATTGATGTAGAAGATAAAAACAAAAAAAAAAAAACCCAGAAAATTTTTACAAGTCCTTAGCAGATGCTTACCGCCATTGCAGCATTGTCACTGCTTCTTGCAATCTCAGCTGCCTTTTCAAGTATCTGCAAAAAGATTTAAAAACAAATCTGACTGCATTGAAAGAATAAATATTATAGAAATGAAGCAGATAAGGAAATTTTGCTTTCTCTTAAATAATTACAACACTATTACTTTTTATATACAGTGGTATAACATGGACTTCTATGCTGTGTCCCTCTTCTAATCTGCAGGACTATGGAGATCAGGAAAAGGAGGGCTCATGAGCACCTCCATTTTCTTCCTCTTCACCACTCCTGGGCTAAATAATCTCCCCTATAATGTCTCGGTTTGTTTCTGTTTGCATTTCCTCCTTATTTTTCAGTACAGCAAACCAATTCCTCAACTCCAAATTATCCTTTGCTTTCTGATCTCTGTTTTTGAGGGCACTGCTTCCATAAGTCGTACCTGTTACCCACAGATCTGCACTTTGAGCCCTCTATTTCAGTATGAATCCACAAGCTTAGTCATTTCAGCAGCCTCTCAGTTTGCCCATATGATCTCAATTAGCATTTCCATCTACTTTCTAAATCCAGGGTCTTCCCTTGCGTAACGTCATGAACAACCAGCTTCCAACAAGAACTCATTTAACGAAAAATGAGCATTCCACCAACAAGCTCTCAGCACCAGTGAATATAAAGGAACCCTCAGGAACAAGCCTGCTACTTTTCTTAACAGCAAAGCAATATTTCCCCAGAAGTTCAGCTCTGAGTTACTCATGCTCCTTTTTTTTTTTTTTTTTTTGGCCTTTTGAACATTTTACTTAGTGTTTGAAGTTCATATAATTAATCATGATGGGTAGTTAAGTATAGATGTGTATACAGTCCTTCAAACTATATTCTGCACGCTACTGCAACCAACAGAGATGTGTTAGAACAGTGAGCGCCTCAGCTAATTACACCAGCTGCACTGGTCAGGTGGGTGTATCTACAATTGTCAAATGCTGCTGCTTTGAGGAACAATTCACAAAATGAAGTATCAATTAAGAAAGAAGTCTAAGGAACTACACCATCTCCTTTCCCTCAGAGGTCTGCCTCTCCCATCACCCAGGAATATAACACCACCCCCAGATACAGATTCAGCAAGATTTGTCTTGCCTTTACTCAAGCAATATGACAAACAAAAGACTACCATAGCCAGAGCATAAATACCCAGCAGCTAAAGTCCTTAAAAAGGTACGCTAACTTGTTTTATTTCTTTCTCTGCATGAAATGCTTATTAATATGATGTATTACATCTGCTACTTGGCTACAAAGCTTGTTTACATACTGTGCGAGAAAACACGCATAAACAAAACCAGTGTCCTAATTTTATGTTTGATGCTTGCCTCCTTGTGCTTTTCAGAGTTACTCTGCTTGCAAATAAACTTTGAAAGTTTCTGCAAGTCCGGCTTTGTTCAACTGAACTACGAACCCCTCGGTGTGTCAGCAGCACTGGTCATTAACCAGCCCACTGTATGGCTCCTGCATTAGACAACAGCTTTCTTATCAAGGCAGTTTTGCTCACTCAGCCCCAAACAGCTGTTCACTGCAAGTGGATTGATGCTGCGATCAAAAAAGATTCATCTATTTTTGCACATTACATTTCTTAAAATCAAGATCTGGCATCCAATCCTCCATTTTCTTGGCAGAAGCAAGCATCAAGACTGGGAAAATTAGAAGCAGTCATACACCAAGCAAGTCTCATCTAGAAAATTTTGAAAAACAGCTGTTATAATTCAAGCAGCTTCGATGTTACTCCTGATTCAAGAGGACTTTCATCAAGAGAATCCTTCAAAATTGGGTATCTTACTCTCTTTTCCTAGTGACAAATTTCAGTATACCCACGGAAATTGAATGAATTATCAAAGAGTTTAGAGCTCTGGTTTCCCAATAACACAGCAAACCAGTTTCTTAACTCTAGGGAATTGCAAATAGCAAAATTACTGAAAAAAAATAAGAACTCTAAAACCCCCCACTTTTTTGTAGCATTTCCTCCAAGTTGAATGCTTTCAATGAATGTTTCATTACCAGCTCTGCAATCATTTCGTAAAGATGGTCTGGGATTTTCCTCTATCTGATATGCAGGATTTCTCAGGGACCGTTTAAGGGGGCAAAGCCACAAAAGAAAGCCATCCAGCAGCCAAACCAAAGTTACAAGGGATGGTGAAGGCCATCAGACACTACCTTAATGTTTTAATACAAGAAGAGGTACTGCACCAACAAGGTTAAAAAAAAAAACAAAAAAAACCCACAAACCCAAACTACCCAAAATCAAAACAAAAAAAATTTCTGTCTTGTTATTTGATTTCATTTTGATGAACCTTAAACCCAAAATCCACCTTTGATTAAGCTGATAAAGCTTGGTGGTTTCTGTCTTTTCGTTCACGCCCCCCAAAAAAGGGCAATTTTCTCTAAGTCATTAACTTTCTCAAAAACAAAATTCAGACTAATGTATGAGTTAAACCTTGTTTTTTCAATGCATCATTAGCTGTTTTAACACTCATTTTATTACTTGTTTCCTGGTCTTAGCTTTATTTGCTGGTTTGTGAACAACTTGCTATCTAGCGTTCACACCACAGACACTGCCACCTGTATTCCAAACACACACCTCCCTTCTAGACATTCTTATCATATCTGTAGAAACCTGCTGGGCAACTTAAGTGGATTTAGTCAGCAGACCTTGAGGAATCCTTTTTCATACAGTATTAAGACTCCATTTAGGATATTTTACTCACAGAGGAAAGAAGTGTACCACAAAGTGGGTAATATACATTTGTACAAAGCAGTAAGAGATCCGTATAGATCACAGGCAAGCCCAGTTTGAAGGGTTCCAGAATAGCAGATGAGTTTAGCTTTTTGTTAGACCGCTGATACTGGGAACTGAGTATGCTTCTCACCCTCAACGGACTACGTACAAAGTATTTTTAAAACCATAAGTCTTCAAAATGCTATCTGAAAACCCTAAAGCACTCTCACAAAGCACTAGTTTAGAAAACTGCAGCACGTTAACCAAAAGGCAGGAAGTGGGGAATTCAGTGGAAAAGGCAGTGTTGAAAGGAAAGAAGAAATAGCTATTTACACTTAAACATTCATCACTTCTCTTGGTGTCCTACCTTACCTTATCAAAGGGAGGGTAATTAATAGGCTGTTTTGAATATTCTTGAAATCTAATGTGCAAAGCTGTTGCATTTTCAGTGTAAGGGTTAGTCTGGACGGTTCCCATTGGATTCAACATTTCTTCAAGTTCATCTGAAACATCACAGACAGAACAATTACTATTATAGGCCAGGCACACATTAAAACTAAAAAATCTGAACAGCAAAGATGCAGTAAGGAATTGTTTACTGTATACAATGGACAGAAGCATGTTCTGCTGCACAGCACTTTTACTACAATGCGCTGCCTTTCCAGCACAAACTACCCACACCTCCTACATTCACACATGCTGGATTAGCACCCTATGAGAAACAGATTTTCCCCTGACATAACAGTCAAGGGAAGCTGAGACATCCCTAGACTGAACCAAAGCCCAGTAAGATCTGCAGCTTCTGTAAACCAGTATACACGTTGCTTCTGTACCGAATAGTATGAAAAAAAGAAAAGTTTTAAGCTGGATTATTTTCAGCACTACAGCCAAATTGATACAGGTTTCTCAGGATGGAATGAAGACTGACACGGAGATTTCAGACACTCTTACTAATCAATTTTAATGTGAGGGAAGGAAGACTTAAAAAAAAATTCTAATTCACATTTTCTGCTGACGCAAATATTGTCCCATACAATATATCTATTTAGTTTAGGATGCACAGCACAGGGAATCTAATGAAACCTAAACTGCATCTCAGAAACAGGTAACACTAGATATAAACACGCATCTATTTTTATGTGAATTTCCTTCCATAACAGCTAAAACTTT
Organism: Charadrius vociferus; assembly: GCF_000708025.1. Lineage (NCBI taxonomy): Eukaryota > Metazoa > Chordata > Aves > Charadriiformes > Charadriidae > Charadrius > Charadrius vociferus. The sequence goes on along the minus strand of NW_009647512.1, from coordinate 102,624 downwards.
TAGAATACTATCTCTAAGCAGACTCTTGTCTGCTTCCTCCTTCCTCATACACAATACATATATAACATCTTAATCTCTTTCCGGAAAGTATCCACATAAAAAATACAAGTAGTAAAGACATTATGACAGGAGAATTGGACATGCATACAGTAAATATTCTACTACTATACTACTCTTCTTTAGTCTTACAAGTATTTAAAGTCGAAATCTTTAAAGTTAAACTTTACCAGGAAATGACGACCAGCTGTGCAGTACCAGTTCTCCATTCTTCAACTGTCCTTTATAATCAAATACCATGGTATTTACCCAGGCTACAGGATAATGCTGTTAAAGGAAAGAATTTTTAGGTGGAAACTAAGATGCCATGAAAGTTACTATGCAGCAAGCACTACAATGTAAGTAAAACTGAGAGGGTTGGGTTTTTTTAAAATTGTGGTATCTTTCAGGAAAGCAAACACATGCATAGTTTTCAGCACATACTCCAGTACCACGGAGGACAATAAGACTTTAATTTTAAGGGTGTCACTCTGCCAGTGTAAGAATACAGATTTCCCTGAACGTGAGCCTAGATGCTCATTTTTTCATCTTTTCCCAATCATCTAGACTTCAGAACAAAACTGACCTTTTAAAACGCAATTCTTTAAACAGCCATTTGCCAACTGGCTTACAACCAAAATTTTCATGCCTTTTTCAGTGTCTGAGAAGTACAAAAAGTTTGTTTCATATCAAGATGTTCAATTCTTAATGCATATGCTCTTTTTAATTATTTTTTTCTTCATTTTGCATTCTTGAACACTAAAGTGAGGACAATGAAAGATATCTGAATACTCATTTCAATATAATTCAGAGGTATGCTCAAGAAAAACCAACTAATTACCACTTTTCCTGCTTTCCTAATGGTTTGGTATTTGGAAGGATTCATTGCCTTGGTTGACTTTTTAGTTTTCATCTTATCCATCACAGCATAAACTGCAAAGCAGAGCCTTGCCATTCTTGGTAGATCACAGACATTTATTTCAAACTCCAGTACTTCATTCCAAACGTGGTCACTTCTCCCAGATATTTCTGTGCTTACAATAGTTTTACAAAGGAGTTCTGTACCATGGAAAAGACCAGCCCTAACATGAACCTGCAATAAAGAAATAAGAAATACTAAGCTTGCCACAGAACCTACGGAATTCTGCATAGAATATTATACAGAACATAGGCATATGCATTTAATCAAGGTTTCTATCTTAAAAGCAATACTAATTTTGAGGTTTTAAAATGAATGAAAATAATTCTTGAATAGCAAAGTAAAAAGAATTTGTTCTCATGTTCCTGGCCAAATCAAAATAAACTTGTTTAAATAATGTTGGCTACCAATTTTTTTCAGTACTGCATTACTTACATTACCACATAAAACTAATAACAACTCATTTGTATTAACAAATACAATATATGGATATACAAACACTTCTAACTTAACATACCTAACACAGAAGGAAATCGTAGGAAACAAAACAACTAAGCAGAATGAAAAAGGTAAGAATATTTTTCTGAATTCAAATTAAAATCTCCAGGTAGAACCAATTTGTGCTTCTAATGGAGGGAAAAAAAAAATTGGGGGTTTTTCAGCTTAAGGGAAAATTCATTTTTTACTTAAACCATTCATAAAAATGTACAGAGGGAACACTGCTGACCCTAAAATCAGAAACCATATCTAATAATAACAATAACAATGTATATAGTTCCCAGGAGTTCTGTTTTGTCTTTAGCACCCAGAAACCAACAAAACCAGCTAGCTTGACCGATAAAAAAAAGGAACAGGAAAGGAGAAGGGCAAGAAAAGAAACTGGAGTTATTGGCAGTGAAATGAAACACATTGTAGGTCACTGCTAAAACGTGGCTCATTTCTGTTTAGTAACACATGTACACAGAAAACTGCACGTTTCCAAGCATCCATACTTTTGGACAGTTTCAACCAGAATGATGAGGAGGTCTTTATTTTTGTTGCCTGAGCAAACAACAAAGAGAAATATGTCAACTTCTTTCAGGTGACCTTCCAAAATATCAGTGATTTTAAAAAGACAGAGAGAAAAAACAAACCACAAATGTAATCCTTTGGTCAGAACCAAAAAGAAGTTCTCAATGTTATGGTTAAACGAGTAAAGGTGAACTGATGTTTCAGATTCCCTATGCTCCTCAAAGAACCTTCCCAACATTCCCTTTAATCCATCATATTATTTCTGAGCACTGTAAGGGAAAAGCAGAGATGTTTAAAATTTGGTACAGGTTTTGGATAAGAAAAAATAATTCACCGTTGAATTCCCAACTGATATAGACAAGAGCTATTCTTGGAGAGAGTCCATCCTTCCCTTCTTCAAAGGAACAACAGTGTCACCAACACCGAAGCAGTCCCAGTTTTGATATATCTCTTTTGGCTACACCAACTACTGCTCAGTACCAAGTTCTCCATTCATAAACTCGCTCAGATAAACTAGTCATTGGCAAACTGCACTACAGTTTAAATGAAGTCACACTAGAGATCAAATCTGTCTTCAGCCCAGAATAATCCCTGGGGAAGGCAGTAGTAACACCAACAGATGGTCTCCAAATAACACCCATTCTGATCATTCTGGACTTCTCCGAAACAATTGCGATGACTGATCAAGAGACTGCTGTCACAGCACAGGCACTGGCAGAGGTGTTGGGTCTTGGTGAACACACTCTCAGGGGTTACACCCCTTGATACAGGTGCCATAGGAACATCCATTATTAAACTGACTCGTTGACTTAAAACATATACAATCCTAATTTCATTTCCAAGCTTACGATCAATCACTGAAAGAAAAGTTCCACTTAGAAAACTGCATTTACTTGAGTCCCAGTGATACTCGTAAAACCCACTTTACCTACTTTTGGCATGCACAGCTTCACCACTGAGAGTTAAGAACAGCAACGTGAATGTCCATGAAACAGATCACAAGAAAGTAATCTTACTTCAGGAACTCTAACTGTATACAGACTACTGCGTGTGTACATACCTATATGTAACAATATACGTATATACACACACATACAATCAAAGTTCTTGTTGATTACATATGCAGGGTTTTTTTTATTTCTCAGCAATTAAAGATTGCAGCCTTATATTCTTCAAAAAGGAAATACTGTAGTTGATGTCAGAGAATTGATTAAAATCGGTTGGTTCATAACCTTCTTGAAACAATTCACCAGATGGTCCTTTATTAATGCATTTGGCGATTCATTGTATGTTCCACTGAATTTATAATGAAGTTCCTTTGCTGATTTAAAGATATCTTACGGAAAGATGATTACGTCTAGTTTATTAACTGCTTGTGCTTTAACACTAGCAACAGTAAATATTCTAAAATCTGCCTGTTTTGTTTTTTTTTTTAAACCAGGGGGTTAAATTCACATTTGCATAATTTTGAATATTTTCTTTGACTTATTATCATCTGATATTATAACTTCATATGCCACCACACTTCCCTGACTTTTCTTTTACTTTATTAATATAAAAAGCATAAGTGATCAAGTAAAATTTAATAGTAACAAAGCATTGTATTGCTGGAACATGCTGCTATTTTGCTTGCCTTTTGGCTAGTTCCAATTCTATGATTTCCAATCCTGTTAATGGGATCGGATCCTAATTTTATTCTTTTCATTCTGATGCTCCACTTTTACTAAGGAAACAGTATGTACCGATGGTGCAGCCAGAGCAAGACAATAAGAAAAGCAATTTCAAGTGTCATGTATTTGGAAAATTGGTTGTGAGACAGCTGAATGAAGTCACTCGTGCTCTAGGTAAAAATAGTCAATCCAGCTCACAGCAGTGGAGTGCTATCCATCTGACAAATGTTTTGTTTCCCACTACAAACACTGCATTTGTCAACCCTGTTGGTCGTTTCAGCAAAAATGGATGAATATTGGCTTGATCCAAAGCACAATGAAACTAAAAGAACAATGGCAGTGAATTAAACAGCCTCAGAATCAGGACTAAGAAACAAATACGTTCTCAATAGTGCCAATTCCATCATAGTGTAGACAGACAATGCAGGGAAACATGCACAAGCGTGCAAGGTTACTACATGCGTTCTCGGTCTTGGGTAACTACAGGACTTTAAAGTATTCAAGACTAAAAAGCATTCCAAACATTAAATAATATTTAGATAGTGTCCACAAGCACCAATACCACAGAATTGTCAAGTTTTCCTGTTTCTCCTCAAGCTTATAATCAACATATTTTCTTTTTCCTCTAAAAACATACTGAAATTAAGCAAAATTCACTTTTTCTAAGTAGGAAAAAAAACCCCAGACTTCATATATATGTTGCTTCTGGAATCCACTTTTCTTTTCCCTTCCTTTTTAAAACCTTTCAGAGTCTACAGAATGTAAAGATACTACAACTAGCTAAATAATGGTTGAGACAGAGAAAAGGGAAACACCTGTTTTTGCAGACATCCATTTCCACAGTCACAGTGTCTCAGGTAGTAAAACTGTAACTCTGGCTCATTTAGCCATGCAGTAAATTGCAGTATTGCTAATATGCAAGCAGGTCGTAACAATAGTTTTGAAAGAAAAAAAAATTGCCCTGAGTATCCTGAATAAAGCATCAGAACAGCAAACTTCAATGGCTAATTGCATTTCTTCCTAATCTACAAGACCGCCCATTTAATTTCTTGATTGCCCAACAAAATAAAGGAAATGAATGTTGTTCTACCTCACAGGCAAGTAGCTTGTAAGGTCTTAAAGTAGTTGTGCAATAAATTCCCACGTGTTAACAACTTGCGGTCTGTAAAACAGTCAGTAGCCCAGTCATGGACATTTTTACAGGAAGTGATACTACAGCTTTTTTTTCTGTTCAGCATGTTTAGAAAATAAAAGACAGATTGTATAGAAGCATGCAATTCATGCTTAGACACACAGAGAATATATTCTGGACTACAAAAATACCTTACATTCCGCTGAAAAATGTTTAATATTTGATCTACTTCTGTTTGTCAGATGTTTACGACAGTTTGGTTTGAATAAGCCTATTTCACACCAATATCGGTACTTTAAACATACCATCTTAAAAAAAAAATAATCAAGTACCCTATAAACATTTGTGTCACACTGTCCATGATTATCGATAATGTTCTAACGCACATATCCAACCTCAGACAATAAAGCAATACTTTAAGCAATAAAGCAGGATTTTAACCAATACTAACAATATAACTGGTAATTGAAATCTGTAAGATTTTGAGTTCACTAAACATTGAGAATCATTAAAATGATGAAGAGAACATCTTCTCATACTAGGCATAGTTACTTACTTTGGCATTTTCTTCTGTATTTAGTTTATTACCCTTTAACAGAATAATCTTGAAAGGGTTGGAAATATCCCATACACTCTGAGAAGGGAAACAAAGATACAAGTTCATTCTTAACCAATATAACATACTGAGACCTATTTTATAAGCTAAGCATTTTAAGCAAAAGTCATAAGTACAAGCTAAACAAGATGCATTTTTAAAAATATAAATTTGAAATCTTAAAAAATAAATTTGTTACCATAACTACAAGACCATACAAGGTTCCCTAAAGGGAAAAAAAAGTTAGAAAAAACACTCAGCTGAAAGAGGGGTGGGGTGGGGGTGAGAATATACATTCAGTGCTACTTGCCGACAATTCAGAATAACCCTTCAAATTTATTGGTCGTTCTGAATACATAGAGAGTTGGTAATAGAGCAAAGTCTGTCAGCATTTCTTAGAGTGACAGAGTGTAAACTGTAACTGGGCCGTAAGGCTGTAACTTCAGCAGTACATGAAGCACCGTAGTATATTATGGCAAAAGTTGCCATCATTGAATTGGCAACAGCATGCAAGACGTTTGGGCTAACAGGAAAGATCACAGACCACTGCTGCCCAAGCTAGTGGAGCCTACACATTGCGTGGGAGCTGGAGAATCCAGTTTCTCTGCAGTAACTTCTCCAGTTGCTGGTAACAGATTATCACCTGCTCTTCTGGGTTGTGATTAAAAGTAGAATCAATAGCAATGGGAAGGAGATGGTGGGGGGAGAAGGAGGATGGATGAGACTAGGGAAGGTAAGAAGTTTCCCAAAAGCCCCAAGGTCCGCTATTTCTGGTGTAAACCTTCTCACAAGCAACAGGAGGCTCCGAGTAGACCCAGGTGACCTACGCTGGAAAACAGTAAAAGTACCATGAATCCCAGGCATTGTGATTGCGATCCTCAGGGTGGTGAGGCACTGGCCCAGGTTGCCCAGGGAAGCTGTGGCTGCCCCATCCCTGGAGGTGTTCAAGGCCAGGCTGGATGGGGCTTTGAGCAACCTGGTCTAGTGGGAAGTGTCCCTGCCCATGGCAGGGGGGCTGGAACTAGATGGTCTTTAATGTCTCTGCCAACCCAAACAATTCTATGCTTCTATGATTTGTAGTCCATAAGTCACTGTTCCTTTTGGGTATTAGATATGCTTCATATCAACTTACAGTTGTTGCTCTTGTTTTTTTTGGTGGCAGAGGAAGAGGAAGGTTGGATGATTTTCTGTTTATGGCAGCTTCTATGGCAATCATCTCCTGCTCACACATTTTCTTTATGGTGCAACACTCAACCAGAGTCAGCTGAGGAAGAGTCCTGTTCATCACGCAGTTGCGAATATACTAAAAGCCCGTGGAAAACAGTTGTTATCAGCTAGCAGACTATTTCTACGGCAACTTTGAAATCAAAGAAACAAATTACATATTACAAAGAAACAGAGGAAACGGTGCACATGTATTTTACAACTGGAGCGGGCTGCAGACGCGAGGAGGAAGGGTATTACTGTTCAGCATAGCTGACCATCCAGTGGCACAGGAAGCAAGGTTAAGTTTTGTCCAAGGCACCACCGAACTGTTATGGTAAGTTCCAAAGACCTTTATGTACCTGAAACTGAATTAATGGGTGATCACCAAAAACATATTCTAGCCTTCCGCTAACTTGCAGCACATAGTCAGCAGGATCAACTTCTTCATCTTCTTTTCCATGGATAGTCAAACGTTTTCGGATTGCCAGTTCGTTCAGCTTGATAGGATTCATGTTAGGAGACACCTGAAAACTAAATACATCCTAACAAAACAAAACCAGGAATACCGAATGTCAAACTTGTCATAGTCATTTGTACAAGGCTTAAATCACAGCATATACAATAAAAGAGGTAGAAATACTTAACTGTTAAAATGAGTCTATTTTAAGACTTACAGTTAACATCTACATCTTCAGTGCAGTCAGAGCAATAGTCACCCTAAAAGCTGCAAAATGGTCAATTCCCAAACTTTTATAGTATCAGAAGTACTTTTAAAAACACAGAACTTTATCTAATTCATTCAGCAGTGATTTAAAGACTTCTAGATCAGGATATTGATCTAGAAGCTTGTATGTGAATGTGAATGAGGGAGGCAATAAATCCTGCATGCATTTCAAGGTATTTAGCAGTACTACATGTGTTAATTTTTCTTCTTTCTGGCCACAGGCAAGTTATCCTCTTTCTAGATGCCACTGTACTCAGAATGAAAAGAAAGCTTCAAGTAATAAAGCAGAAAAAACTGCTAATGTGATTTATGTACAATAACACCATCTAATCTGGAGGAGCGCAGAGAAGAGGGGTATCGGCCAACACCCGTAGCATTCCGAATACAACATGGAAAGAATCTGCATTTTCAAAGAAAATTTTTAATCAAACCTTCAGAGGCTACCTATATATTTCCAAAGTATCTCTAATTCTGATGTGTTCTAAAAAGGTAAAGGTAAAAAGTTACTTTCTTTTTTTTAATTAAAAAAAAAAAAGTTTTAAATTCATTTAGAATTCCTAATGTAAAGGTCTTCTGTGAAATCTTTTATCTCTCAATCTACCACAGCACGCTCTGCACACACTTATTTGCAAAAGTTGATTCAGTGGAGTTCTGGGGTTTTGTTTTGATTTTTTTTATTTACACACACTCCTGAAGATGTAAGCATTCTAAAAGCAGTTATTTACAAATGTGAAGTGTTGTCTGGCTCACATTCTTTTGACCTGCGCTTTATTTATACAGAAGTCTACTGGTAAGAAGCCAACCGGCCCTAATGGAAAAATCCAACTCTGTAAGGTCAGGCAAAATTAATTCTGTATTTTCTCAGTTTCTGCATGGTTTGCAACAGCCTCCCCCTTACAGAAAGAGGGGGAAAAATTGTGAAGCCAAACTGCAAAGGCTTTTTTCTCCTATCATAACTGGTAGTGGGTAGACAGGGAATGACACTTTTTCTTCCCAGGAAGCTGGTGCACTATGACAGCTGCCTTACTTCCAAATTGTAGGTCTTTATATGTATGTCAGAGGATCACAGAATGGTTAGAGTTGGAAGGTACCTTAAGGATCATCTCGTTCCAACCCCCCTGCCATGGGCAGGGACACCTCCCACTAGGCCAGGTTGCTCCAAGCCCCATCCAGCCTGGCCTTGGAACGGGGATCAGGCTCTCTTGCTCCAGAGACAATTAGATAGCTTTTACAGCTCACCCACGCGTTCTAAACAAAAAGTATTTTAATATGCCTTTCTCTTGATCTTGCAGCTTTCCTAGTGAACGAATGCAACAGTCCCCATACCTTTCAGTTGAATTCTCCTGAGACGATTCTAGCACTCAGTGCAAGTAGTAAAGTCTGGAACGGAGCTGACTGCTCTGAAAAGCAGCTCAGATTTGAACTGTTAATAGCTTTGAAGGTCAGAACTGGCAGCAGAAGCATTCGAAACATTTGAAATGTCAGCAGCCCAAGCTATTACAGTGGCAGGGAAATACATTCTGCACCAGCATGAACTTTTGCACTGCTTTTGTATGGTTATCATATACATACCTACACAATATTTTAATCAAAAGCTGACAAACACACAGATATTCTCGCTCCTGGACAACTACAAGCCCTCTATTAAGCCAAAGAAGACTGAAAAAAGGTTTTGTCATATAAACACCCATGCATCCAACATCAGGTAGTGCTACTGGTGACCCCATGTAGTATTCACCTCTGCATTTAGTATTTCCAGAGTCAGATACAATTTTACCATTTTTGATTTTTTAATTTTTAAGTTAAAAAAGATAGTATCGGAAATAATACAGTTTTGTAAATAAAATAAGCTGAATCATTAGAAAATCAGTATCTAGCACCTGGGTCAAAAGGGACACCGAATGTAGTCTGATACATTTAAACACTTTTGAGATTTTAAGGTTTCCAATGCTGATCTCTCACTGTTATCCAAAAGCACACAGTGCAAAAACGAATAATGGGAATGCTGGACTGAAGGAGAATCATAGCAACTTCAACATCAAAAAACTGAAGCTAAATCATTTTAGGTGGAAACTAACGGGTTTTTTATCTTAAAAATAAGCCATGGATTTGTTAACTGAAACAGAAAGGTAACTCCAAGTCTCAGCTAGTGTTTTATTTGTCTGTATGAGTGTCTAGTGTAGGGAATGCAAATTCCTCTTTTTCAAAAAATGTATTGCTCAACCTAATTAGCAGATCAACCCCAAAGATGTTCAACAATGAATCACACATAAAGAGAAGTGTGTTGAATATTGTGCCTCCCAATTCACCAGCATGCCCTGAGCCTAAAACCGAATGCTAGTGAAGCAACACAGTAACAGGCGGCCAAAAAAAGTCCTTGAATTGTTTTACGTTTTACTAAATGTGAAATAATATAGAATATACAAGTTGTACATTTTGACTTCAGAAGTAGAACCGTAATTTGACTTTAGAAGTTCGGTTCACAACTGTAAGTTCACCTTCTCACTTTCTTTCAAGAGTCAAGGATGCTGGTGAAAGAATTTGCATTTTAGAGAAAATACCATAATGTTAGCATTCAATTTTGTTTACGTCCTTGATCAATCACATACTAATTCAGATCAGGATCAAGAACAGCACATGAAATGTGACGAACAACTATTCCTACCTGACAGTTATCAAAATGAACAGCCACTACAAGATTTCCACTATAGAGCTTATCTTGGAAGCTCTCTGGGATAACAGGTTCCTGTTCCGGTGGGTAAGTGTGCTTTAACCAGTCCATCCAGGAAAGACCCACAAGCGACTGAATCTTTTCCTCACTGAGTCTCCGCATTTTAGCTCGGAAGTCATTCACTTCAGGATCTTGTAAGGCATCGAACTCATGGAGACCTGAAAGAATTCAAGCAAGCAAAATGATACGTACCTGTACAGATACTGCCCATCTATTTACTACCCCACTCAAACCTTTATTATCATAGACTCATAGAACACCAGGTTGGAGGGGACCTCAAGGATCATCTGGTCCAACCTTTCTTGTCAAAAGCAGGAATCACAGCTTTGGAGCAGCTGTACATTAATCATGTTTTATTTTCCTCTTTCCTCCACTGTTCTGTTAAATTGCCTTTATCTCAACCCATGAGTTATGCCTTTTTCTTCTGATTCTCCCCCATCCCATCACTTGGCAGGGGAGTGAGCAAAAGACCACGTGGTTCTTTGGGCACTGAAAAGGACTTGTGGTTTAGCCCCAGCTGGCAACAATGTGGGGCATGAAGGGTTAAGGTAACGACAGATCTGAGTAGAGCATGTTAAAAGAAATCTGTTATACGCATTTATTGTCTTAGTTAAATAGCCTCCAGTCACAATGTTGCTCTGTTTGTTCGCATGGCTGTGTTATGTAAATTCTTATATGCTCTATGTACTCACTGCGACGCTGTTTATCACCTCCGGGAGAGGTATCAGGATTATCATTTTGCTGTCCTGGCTAATATCAACTTATGATATGATAACATCACTGTTCACACGATCATGTTGGTACGTTTATGCGGCACTGCTGTCCTGCCCATACCTTGGGTGCCATCTCCTAGAATTTATTAATAATTGCACCCAATCCATGAGGGAGATACCTTTCCCCAGCTCTTCTGCCTCCCTTTTCTCCTTCGGGACAGGTGCAACAGCTTTTGAGGATTTTGAGTATCCTTGGGATGTTCAAACCAGCATGGTCCTATTGCTATGTTGCCTGAATGTGTTTGGGGTCCTGATTAGGGTTAAACAACTATTTAAGAATACCACTCAGAGATCTGCCCCATGGCTGGATAGTCATGGGTGGCACGGCATGTGGGAGAATGTGGGCAGGTATCTAGAGAACTTCTTACCTCCAATGGTTTGGGACTTCACCCCCAAACAAATAGAGGACCCTGATAAAGTTATAGAATATCTGAAAGGAAAATGCTGTGGCTGTTCCAGAGAGGCACAACTTACTGCGCTACGCTCAGCCCTGGCCAATATCGACCAAACACTGCTTGATATTATACAGCATCCTCAGGGGAAAGAGAGGGAAACCAGACCCACAGGCACCACAGCTACTCCAACTCCTGCGACAGGCACTATGGCTACTCCAACCCCATGACCAGCACTACAGCTACTCAAACTCTGGTAACTGGCACTGCAGCTGAACCAGAAAACCAATCCATGCCAGTATCAGTCGCCTCTATACAGAAGAAGAAATCAGTTCTCTTAGTAAGATATGATGATGAACCAATTTCATCCCTGGAAGTGAGTAACGGATACTATGACCAGGATTAGAGGGGCCCTGTAGCAGGAGGAAAAGGACAACTGGGTTTATTGGACTGTGTGGATTCAGCAGCCTGGCACATCAGATCCACAAGAATATAAGGCTCTAGTGGACACCAGTGCACAGTGTACCCTAATACCATCAAGATATAAAGAGGCAGAACCCGTCTGTATTTCCGGAGCGACAGGGGGATCCCAACAGTTGACTGTAGTGGAAGCTGAAGTAAGCCTAACTGGGAATGAGTGGCAGAAGCATTCCGTTGTGACTGGCCCAGAGGCCCCGTGCAGCCTTGGCATAGACTACCTCAGGACAGGGTATTTCAAGGACCCAAGAAGATACCGGTGGGCTTTTGGCATAGCCGCCTTGGAGACGGAAGAACTGTCTACCTGCCTGGTCTCTCAGAGGATACCCTTCTCTTGTGGGGTTGCTGAGAGTCGAAGAACAGGTGCCAATGGCTACCACAACGGTGCATCAGCAGCAATATCACATCAGCCGAAAATCTCCAACTCCCAGCCACAAGCCGATTCATCAACTGGAGAGCCAAGGAGTGATCAACAGGACTTGTTCACCCTTTAATAGTCCCACATGGCCACTGCAAAAATCTAACGGAGAGTGGAGTCTAACAGTAGATACAGCCTGAACAGAGTCACACCGCTGCCAAGTGCTGCCATGCCAGACATGTTAGAACTTCAATACAAACTGGAGTCAAAGGCAGCCAAGTGGTACGCCACAATTGATACTGCTAATGCATTTTTCTCAATCCCTTTGGCAGCAGAGTGCAGGTGACAGCCTGCTTTCACTTGCAGGGGTGTCCCGTACACCTGGAACCAACTGCCCCAGAGATGGAAACACAACCCCACCATTTGCCATGGATTGATGCAGACTGCACTGGAATAGAGTGAAGCTGCAGAACACCTGCAATACATTGACAACATCATTGCATGGGGCAACACAGCAGAAGTTTTTGAGAAAGGGAATAAAATAGTTCAAATCCTTCTGAAATCTGTTTTTGCCATAAAATGAAGTAAGGTCAAGGAGCCTGCACAGGTGATCCAGTTTTTAGGAATAAAATGGCAAGATGGGCACCATCAGATCCCAGTGGGTGTGATCAACAAAATAGCAGCTATGTCTCCACTGACTAACAAAAAGAAAACGCAACCTTTCCTACATGTTGTGGGTTTTTGGAGGGTGCATCTCCCAGATTACAGTCTGATTGTGAGCCCTCTCTATCAAGTGACCTAGAAGAAAAATGATTATAAATGGGGCCCTGAGCAACGACAAGCCTTTGAACAAATTAAACAGGAAATAGTTCATGCAGTAGCCCTGGGCAGGACAAGATGTTAAAAAATTGTGCTCTACACCGCAGCCAGAGAGAATGGCCCTACCCGGAGCCTCTTGCAGAAAGCACCAGGGGAGACTCAAGGCCAACCGCTATGATTTTGGAGTTGGGGATACAGAGGACCTGAGGCCTGATATGCGCCAACTGAAAAAGAGATATTGGCAGCATAGGAGGGCGTTTGAGCTTCTTCGGAAGTGGTTGGTACAGAAGCACAGCTCCTCTTGGCACCCTGACTGCCGGTGCTGGGCTGGATGGTCAAAGGAAGGGTCCCTGCCACACATCACGCAACTGATGCTACGTGGAGTAAGTGGATCACACAGTGGGCTCGAATGGGAAACCTCAGTTGCCCAGGAATTCTGGAATTGATGACTGATTGATTCTGGAAGCAGATGACTGGCCATAAGGCAAAGATTTTGGAATATCACCAGAGGAGGAGGTGATGCATGTGGAAGAGGCCCCACCGTATAACAAACTACCAGAAAATGAGAATATGCCCTGTTCACTGATGGATCCTGCTGGACTGTGAGAAAGCATCGGAAGTGGAAGGCTGCTGTGTGAAGTCTTACACAAGTTGCATAAGCTGCTGAAGGACAAGGTGAATCCAGCCAGTTTACAGAGGTGAAAGTCATCCAGCTGGCTTTAGACATCGCTGAACAAGAAAAATGGCCAGTATTCTATCTCTATACTGACTCATGGGTGGTGGCAAATGCTCTGTGGGGGTGGTTACAGCAGTGGAAGCAAAGCAACTGGCAGTGCGGAGGCAAACCCATGTGGGCTGCCCCATTGTGGCAAGATATTGCTGACCGATAGAGAATCTGGTTGTAGAAGTACAACACGTAGATGCCCACGTACCCAAGAGTCGGGCCACTGAGGAGCATCAAAACAACCAGCAGGTGGATCAGGCTGCTAAGATTGAAGTGGCTCAGGCGGATCTGGACTGGCAACATAAAGGTGAATTATTCATAGCTCAGTGGGACCATGACACCTCAGGCCATCAAGGAAGAGATGCAACATATAGATGAGCTTGTGACCGAGGGGTGGACTTGACCATGGACACGGTCACACAGGTTATACACGGATGTGAAACGTGCTGCAATCAACAGGCCAAACAGTTAAAGCCTCTCTAGTATGGAGAAGGATGGCTGAAAGATAAATATGGGGAGGCCTTGCAGATTCATTCTACCACACTCCTTGTTCATTCTATCACACTCGCTGTCGTTTTCCTCTTTCCTTCGCTGGGGGAAGAGCAAATGAAAGACTGTGTGGTTCTTTGTTGATGACTGGGCCTAAACCACAACCCAAGGCCTGGGGTCCAGTGCTGGTAAAGACAGAGGTGAATAAAGTGTTGAGAACCTCTGCCTTTTCAGCGTTGTTGGTGACTAATTCACCTCTCCTGTTTAACAGCGGGCCAATATTTTCCTTCTGTTTCTGCTTGTTGTTTATGTATCTGAACAACCCTTTCTTGTAGGTTTTGACATCTCTGGCCAATTTCAATATGAGCTGAGCTGTTGCTTTTCTAACTACATCTCTGCACGCCCTGCCAAGGCTCTTGTAGTTCTCAATGGGTACTTGTCCGCTTTTCTACCCCTGGTATGCTTCTCTCTTGGTTTTGAGCAGACTCAGAAGCTCACAGTTAAGCCAAGGGGGTCTCTCGCTCCACCTGCATCCCTTTCCTTTAAAAGGGATGAACTGTTTCTCTGCTTCCAGGAGAGTGTTCCTGAAAACCTCCCAGCACTCGCTAACTCCTTTATCCTCCACAGAAGCTTCCCATGGAATCCTTCCCAACTGAGCTCTGAACAAGCTGAAGTTTGCTCTTCTAAAATCTGAAACCTTTGTCTTAGTACTAACCTTCAGCGTGCTTAGCAGGACCCCAAAGTCCACAATACCGTGATCACTGCAGCCAAGGCGATCACTAACCAAGATACTACAAAGCAAGTTTTCTTGATTTGTAAGTAGCAAGTCCAGCAGTGCCTCATTCCTGGTTGGCACATCTAACATTTGTATGAGGAAGCAGTCTTCTACGCATTCCAGGAACTTGATGGATGACGTGAGCTGCAGTATTGCTCCTCCAACAAATCTCTGAGTAGTTGAAGATAATAACCAGGTTCTGTTGACCCAAAGCTTGCTTAAGTGACCTAAATATTGCTTTGTTGGCCTTATCATCTTGGTTTGGAGGTCAGTAGCAGATGCCTACTGTAAGATCCCCCTCGGAGACAACCCTGCAATCTTGACCCAGAGACATTCCATAGAGCTTCCACAATCGCAGTAGTTGACATTCAAGGTTCTCCTTATTATCTCCTTATTAAGTTAAGGTTACGAAAGTAGTTTTCTTCAGACATCCCATCCAAAATGGCTGCTCAAACCTGAGTTGGGTTCTACATTGTCCAGTACCTCAATGGACTTCCAAAGTTACTTGCACAATTCCCATGTGACCTGGCCTGAGAGTTTACTTCAAACAGCAAGAACCAATGCTTCTCTTAGGTACTACTAAATGGAAAAGCCAACGTCACTCTGAGTTCAAGATAGTTTGGAAAGTTTTAAGCCTCTCCTCACAAGTGCAAATGCAAAGAAAGCACAGCAAATGCATCAGAAAGACCATAGAGGGAAAGAAGTGCTTGCAAACTATTTTTTTTTTAATCCCACAGAAAGATGAAATCATTTTTTTTATTTTGTTTAAAGTCAAAAGGAAGGAGTGTGGGACCGTAAATAGATGAATTTATTCTTGTATTTTCCTTGTGATTAAAATCTGCTACTCAAGTCAAAATTACAGGACTGAAATTTCAACCAATCCAAGACCCACAAAGTTCCTTTTCCAAAATACGTAAAGAGAGAATACACAGCGGAGAGCCCACACAGCTGTGATTCTTTGGGACTTCAGGAAGTATATAGGGCCTGCGAGTGTTTCTTTCTTTCTTTTCTCCTGAACTTTGAAGGACATTGTCCAAATGACACAAAGCACTGAACACCTTTTGAGAACAAAACATTAAGTTTAGAAGTTTAAACAGTAACACATTTTTTCCACTGCTAAGGTACAGAATAGGGGCTGCATAAGGAAGGATCTCGCACAGCTATAAAATAAGCAAAATATTCAATCAAAGAATGTGAATCTGTCAGAATCTGTCTGAATGGTTAAACTGGCTAACTGTTTCCATTGTCAGTTTTAACAAATAGGCAGACAGTGTACTGCTGAAATCTAAACAAAACCTGCAGTCTTTATGAAACAGCTAACAATGGTTCATTGTTTTAAAACAAGAGGTATGACCTCACACGACCCTGTCAATCTTGATTGTATAACCAAGCAGAGTAGATTTAAAAGCTGAAAATTCTGAAATAACATCAAGAACAAGTTACTGTGAAACCTTTAAAAATAGCTTTTCATTGTTTGTTGAAAATCAGTGCCACAATTGAGAGCAAAAACAAGAATCATACTGTTAACCAACTCGGAAACCATGTATAACAAAACCGTAATAACTTCTAGTTCCTTCTGTGTATCCAGTTTGCTGTTAGGCTGTTTATGATAACACTTTTCAGGGATTATGCTTTACTTCACTAAGTAATAATATTTTAGATTTTTGTATCTAGTAAGATAAAATTTGCTCTTGATTTATGTAGTAATACGATACAGTGCTGAAATACAATACAGAAAGCAGCTTTCAACATCTTTCAAA
Organism: Charadrius vociferus; assembly: GCF_000708025.1. Lineage (NCBI taxonomy): Eukaryota > Metazoa > Chordata > Aves > Charadriiformes > Charadriidae > Charadrius > Charadrius vociferus. Next base: position 86,033 of record NW_009647512.1, on the reverse strand, counting down.
TGTTTTGTCTTCAGTATTTAAATTCTTTTAAACTACATCAGTATTAGCTTGAGAAAGAGAAATTCTGTCAGGGAAATACTTAATTTTTAATTGATTTTTTAAAATTTTTACCACTGTTACCCGCCCAATTAAAACCCTCATACAAAACAAAGTTTACCTTCCTTTTTCAAAAAAAATTAGATGTAATTACCTTTGCCTATAAGGACACCAATTTTGGAATCCAACTTTTCTCCTGGATCACAATTCCTTGTCACCAGTTTAAGGACAGGAAGAAAGGGTCTAACATCACAAAGTCTCCGTGTTTCATCTTCTAATTCTTCATGTACAGCAGTCTGATTCACACATGAGAACATGTAAGAGTCAATCTCCATGAGGAGATGAAAGAGTGGATAGGCATGTGCCTGCTTCCATAACAGCTGCAAAGAAAATAAACAAACAAATAAAACAAAACACGAAAGCATGGAAATGTTTCATGGCATTGAAGGTAACATTAATTTCCATTTGTGTTCCCAGAAGAACATAAGAGTAACATGTTTGCTAATTTGGTTAATTTTTATCACTACATATCATTATGTATTTACTTTGTCTTGTTTGTAGTCACTATCTCGAGGTTATTTTTAAGTAGCAACTTCTGTGCATAAATATGCCGGGGTAAAACACACACAGGGACAAGTACTATGAGGTGATGAGAGAAAGGCAGCGCTAACCCTCATCCTGATGCTCATCCTGGGATTGACCCGGTATAGTCCTATTTGCAGTAAAGTTGCAGGACCGTGGCTGTCACTACCGGAACAAAGCACTTACTGATTTTGAAGGCAGATGTTCTGGACACTGATCAGCAAACTATCACTCTCCTTCACCCATTCCTATGGCTTCTGATCAAAATCCTTCTCCCTCAAGACACATCTATGCTTTCTTTTTCCAGTAATTATTGTAATATGTAGATAACAAGTTCCCACTATGGAGCTAATTCCTGAATAAAAAAAATCCCTGTTGTCTGGAGAAGCTTAAAGTAAATTTATTTGTAAATTACTGCCAGGCCACTAAGACATGCAAGTCACGCAGAGAACACTAAATAATCATAGAATCACAGAATCATAGAATGGTTTAGGTTGGAAAGGACCCTGAGGATCATCGAGTTCCAGCCCCCCTGCCATGGGCAGGGACACCTCCCACTAGACCAGGTTGCCCAAGGCCACCTCCAGCCTGGCCTTGAACACCTCCAGGGATGGGGCCTCAACAACCTCTCTGGACAACCTGTGCCAGTGCCTCACCACCCTCAAAGTGAAAAACTTCTTCCTAATGCTTAATCTAAACCTGCCCTCTTCCAGTTTATAGCCATTCCCCCTCCTCCTGTCACTGCATGCCCTAGTAAAAAGTCCTTCCCCAGCTCTCCTGTAGGCCCCCTTTACTGAACTGAATACTTAAGCAGCAGATTACACCTTAAATAACAGCAATGTATGAAATACATAAAATATATCAAATCCTTAGCAGAAACCAAAATTGGAAGTAAAAAGAGCTCTCCTGACCTAAATACTATTCAAATCTCTATGTGTGAGAATGTTTTTATCCTAATTTTAAAAGTTTACATTTTGTGGATTTGTTACTGAAACTTATTTTGAAACAGGAACTGCAGGATCAATAATGCAGTGGCAAAACCCTCTTCTCAAATAATTGAAACTGAACTGAATTCCTTTTGCCAAACTGAACACATCTTGATGTCCACGTGGAAACCAGTGATAAGTGTACCTTTTTTTTCCCCCTCCTGCGTTTTCTAACATCAATTTCCAGCTACCGGTCCTTATTATTTCCCTTAATGATCGTAAAATTTAAAACACCATGAAGTCCCTGGAAGTGACTCCCACTGAAAGGAGTGATTTACAATGACCCAAAGTAGCGGCCTAGTAGAATTATAAAGTCTACAGAAATGAAAAATTCTTCAGACCTTAAACAACTGGCTATTTTTCTTCTTTTCTCTTATTTTAATCTTAACAGTTTCACGTACAAGATAAATTTCTTATATTTGCTCTCAAGTCCTCTATTTATTCATCCACAAATTAGGGCTTGTCACAGCAACGTAGTGGGAGCAAAGCCAGTACTAGTCCAGTATGCTGTCAAAGTCTTCATAGTTGTTTTGTTTTCAAATACAGTGATTTCCATGAAAGACTTCTGTAGTTATGATCAACATTCCTTTTCTTTGAAAAACAGCTAAATATCAACAGTACCTCTTATAGCAGACAGCTTCAAGTCCCTTATTGTTGTCACTAACACACTTGTTTTTTAAACTCTTTGTCAGTTGAAATCACTGCCAGCTACTCCATTACCTTACCCAGCAACTAACCTGTACTTGCTCAAGTTACCCTTTTACTAAAACAATGACATTTTTCCAGTCAGAATAATTTCAAGTATTTGAATATAGCACCAAACTTATTTTTCAGTTCACTTTAATTTCTAGTGGCACTGTCATTTCTTCTAAAATACTAAGTGCTCCACTGCATTAAAAAAAATACTTCAGTGTCTAGAAAGTTTCAAATTAGGAGTACAATAAATTATATGAAGCTTCTACTGATACAAATGAAATAATTTCTATACACAAGTGAATACTGTCAGACTGAATAGAAATGAAAAACAATGTACTTATTTGCCAGGCAATGCAATGGAATGGGAAATCACACTTTTTTATTTTCTTTTAGAAATTTATTATGCTTAAGGAGCAGATTACTTGGTGTTGTACTTCACCCACTACCTAATTCCCGAGTAACTTGTCTAAACGTCCTCGTGGCCATTATCTCATGAAAGATCAGCAGATCATTCTTTAATATCTGTGGTTATTTCCTTACATGCTCCCCCTCCTTGGATATGAGTATTCCCTCACTTTTTAAGTCATGTCCTAACAAGGCACTTGTACAAAACCTTTAAGAAATAGCATACATAGTTTTTAAAGCACCTATCTTTGGTGTCAATCAAAAGAAGCACGAGCACAATCTGTGACTTCTATGTTAAAAATTAAATCAGACAGTGTCTCCTGTTTGCACACCAATCAACATACAATATATTGCCAATGTGTTAATAAAAGGTTTAGATGTAGCAATACAGTATTAATATAGAGCTATTAGAATATTCTCCGAAGTGTAACCATCAGCAAGAAGTGATTTCTCCAAACCTTGCCATCTGCTCAAAAACATTCTAAACCCCCAGATATATATACAACTTTATTTATCAATCTGCTATGCATGTGCCTTTAATACAGTATTTTTTATGCCTACTCAAAATCATTACCTGATTTGCCAAAAGGCACATAAAAATCAGAAACAGCACTCATTCCAAATATAAGTTAACTAAAAAGTTAATTGACCATTTGGTATTACCTGTTTAATATGAGATATGGTGGCATCTCGAGGGACGTCCAGGTTGATGTAGATTCCAGTGGGCAACAGGAAGTCCACAGATATTGAGCCATCAGCACCAATCTGCGAATCCACTGCCCAGATGTCAAGGCTGTCTGTCACGGCAGGAGGCATTATGGAATCTCAATAATATCATAACCACATGGCCTTAGGGGGAAAAAAGATAATATAAAAATTCAGTATACTTAACCTTCTATAATTAGCCACACATTTTAAAGCCTTTGGAAAGTTTACATAAGCCGGCTCGTACAGCTCAGCTTGCAGGTCTGGGGTCTCAAATGCCAGTATGGCAAACACATAAGCATAGTTTTACTCATTAATTCCATTTAGTATAATAAAAGCGCTTGCCTGGTAAAGCACTGTTGTTGAGATGTTTGTATCATTAGGACAAAGTAACAAGAGAAAAAACTAACTAATTAGAGGTTAGATAAAACAAAGTTAGAAATTAATTTTAGATTTTCTCTAAAACTATTTTCCTGCATAAAATACAAACAAAGCAAACTTCTTGGACAAAGCATGACAATATTTAATATGAAAACACATGATCAATTTCATAATTTCATTTTTGCAAATTTCCCTTTAGTTGTCCACAAATGTGGACAGAGTGACATATTCAACTTGAAAGCCTGTATTAATAGCAAGAAAATAATCTTCAACTCTATTAGAAAGTGACATTTTCCTCTGAAGACATTTATCCCACTTTGCTTTCAGCCTTAAACAAAAACCATCTCCTGTGAATTCAACCCACCATGTAAACTGCATCCACTGTGGGGTAGAGGGGAGCCCTTAGTGTGATCTACTTCAGCTCATTACACTGGCTTCCTGATTACTTGTCCTTTGTATTTCAAGACATTTTTATTTACTCTTAATGCTACCACTAGTTTTTCTGACCTTCCAAGTCTTATCTTTTGATTAGCACCCTCTAAAGATGTGGTTTCCCTTCAATCACTATTCACTGAAGAATTTACCTTCCTCTTCATCCTGACAACGCTCATCAGCTGACAAAGGGATGGGAAGCGTTGTAATAAAACATCACTGTAAAGCACTTCTCCAATAAAGACAAGTTACCCCTACACCTTTCTAATCTCGTTGGGCATCACAAGATGTGGGAAATCACCATTTGTGAAAAAATAAGCCAGAACATGCAACTCCACTACTATTACAGCTTTCCACTGCTTTTATCAGTCCTTCCCAGCCCTGAGCCCAGGCCTGCTCTGCGTAACCGAAGGTATCTCCCCTATAACAGCACCAGCAGAAAAAGCAGGTTGTAGCCAATACACTGGGCTGCTGCTCTTTGTACATCACAGCAGGTTCAAACAAGCTCACCAGCAAATCATAGAACAGAATCATAGGACAGAATCATAGAATAGTTTGGGTTGGAAGGGACCTTTACAGGTCATCTAATCCACCCCCCCCTGCAATGAGGGGGGACATCTCCAACTTCATCGGGTTGCTCAGAGCCCCGTCCAACTAAATCCAAACTATATGACATGCAGGAGTTAATGCTTCATTTATAGCGAGTCAAATTTGTTTGATACTCCTATTTCACAGAAATTCAACTCCCTAAAACTGGTAGGCTTTTAAACCAAACAATTCATTTTCATATGCATCATTGTCCTTAGCTGACAACAGAAATGCGAAAGTGGTACTTCAGAAAGTCTCTTTGTAATCCCTGGCTTAATACAGACAGCTTGCAATGAAATAAATAAATAAGCAAGCAAGCACAGGGGAAAGCCCAATGTGCCTACAATGGATAACAGAACATGCCAGCAGCACAAAAATCAATGACTGGAGGAGCATAACTTTTTATTGACAAACAAGCTATTAGTATTTTGTACATATTACAAAGGGCTCTTCAGTGCTAACTTTTACTGATTGTCATTGTTAAACAAATAGTACTATTTAAATCACCACTGTAAAGTATTCACAGTCCATCTCTGCCTCATTCCTCAGTACTGGTTTCTACCCCTCCAGTTACTGTTAAAATATATAATTGCTCATCTGACATTTGGAAAAATTCAGGAGATTAAAATCTCCAGCAGAGAAAGAGGGGTGGCTAGAAAGAGCTGAAATCTCCTAAAGCTTACCAGTCACCAGTGGAATAGCAAGTCCAAAATCCACACGGAACCCAGCTAAATACTGAAAGCAGCGATTTGGTACCACAGCTGTGCTACTATCTGCTTGCCAGTTCAAAGCTGCCTTAGATATCAGACAACACACTTGAGTCTCACCTCTAACTGCCATGTAAATACTCTGAATAATGAGACCGAACTCGTTTCAAAACCTTTCCATTCAGCCTTAGCAAAGTTGTGAGGACCCACACAAGCATGACATCTTGTTTCCACACTAAATATGTGAATCTCTTAGTATTTCACTTGTACTAGATAAAAATACAGTACAATTTTCATTAAAGGCAAACAAGAAACCTCTAACTTTCAGAAAGCATGAATGCATAAGGAAAAATATTTTTCTTTAATAGAAGCAACAGTTAGGGAGCTCCTACCTGCATCATTATTGAATAATAGTTTATCACCATCAGGTCCTCATTCAAGTGCACCCTCAGCAAGTTTGCCAATGATACCAAGCCGTGTGGAGAGGCAGACACACTGGAGGGGAGGGATGCCATCCAGAGGGACCTGGACAGGCTGGAGAGGTGGGCCTGTGTGAACTTCATGATGTTCAACAATGCCAAGTGCAAGATCCTACATCTGGGTCAGGGCAATCCCAAGCACAAATACAGGCTGGGCAGAGAATGGATCGAGAACAGCCCTGAGGAGAACCACCTGGGGGTGCTGATTGATGAGAAGCTCAACATGAGCTGGCAGTGTGCACTCACAGCCCAGAAAGCCAACCATATCCTGGGCTGCATCAAAAGAAGTGTGGCCAGCCAGTCAAGGGAGGAGATTCTGCCCCTTTACTCCACTCTCGTGAGACCCCCCCTGGAGTACTGCATCCAGCTATGGGGCCCTCAACATAGGAAAGACATGGACCTGTTGGAGAGGGTCCAGAGGAGGGCCACAAAGATGATCAGGTGGATGGAGCCCCTCTCCTATGAAGACAGGCTGAGAGAATTTGGGTTACTCAGCCCAGAGAAAAGAAGACACGGGGGACACCTTATAGCGACCTTCCAGTACCTGAAGGGGGGCTACAGAAAAGCTGGGGAGGGACTTTACACAGTCATGTAGCGATAGGACAAGGAGAAATGGCTTTAAACTGGAAGAGGGTAGGTTTAGATTAGATATTAGGAAGAAATTTTTCACTCTGAGGGTGGTGAGGCACTGGAACATGGTGCCCAAAGAAGTTGTGGAAGCTCCATCCCTGGAGGTGTTCAAGGCCAGGCTGGATGGGGCTTTGAGCAGCCTGGTCTAGTGGGAGGTGTCCCTGCCCATGGCAGGGGGGTTGGAACTCAACAATCTTCAAGGTCCCTTCCAACCTAAACCATTCTGATTCCAATTCCCCCAAAAAATCCACTACACTGCACCAGACTGAATCAAAACAAAAAGAATTGGAGATGGGAGTGTAGACCTGGTGACAATACGAAACCAGGTATGAAAATATCTTAATTACCAGATCTTTACAAATCCATCCCTTCACTCATCAATGGATGTTGAAAGTTTAGCACAGTGTGTGATCTCTTTAATTGTCTAAAGGAAAGAAATAAAATTTAATGCCATCATGCAACAGACTACACTATTAGAATCACACAGCACCTACCCAAAAGTCTAGAGAGAATGTGTAGTTCCTCATTACCAATCAGTATATCTTTAACAAGCTACTATTTAAATGGGATATTATTTCTTTTCCTCCATCAAGCTACTTCTACCCATAAAATCTTGGCTGAAAATGGACAATGGTAGTCACAGAAAAATAATTTGAATTATCTAAACCTAAAGATTTTTCATACTTGGACGCACACACAGTATATTTTCAGTTATTTTCTGTGGTCATCATGGTATTGCCATTATAAAACATTCCTTTAACAAGCACAGCAGCAAGGAAAACACTAATCTATTCTGTGTAGTTATTTTGTTCATAATTTCTGTTTTAATTCAGCATAAGATCTTTTCAATTTTCATCCTCTTCTGGATGTTTTTCCACAACATTCGCAATTGTTGAAACCACTTCAGTGCACCAACAAGAATTTAAAATGTTTAAAGCAGCAAGACTTAAAAATGCTGTTCCATACCCTACAACCTAGACACCACAACGCATAGAGTTATAAGGTTCTTGTAAGAAACTTGTTTATAATTACGGACTTCCAACACAGACATCAGAATCTTTTAAATACCATTTTCCATTAAAAAGGGAACAGCAACCATCACACCTATCTGAGCATGCTGGGAAGCTACTCTTGCTTTCAGGCACTTACTTACTATTTCCTTCCTCAAGGAAAGAGGTTAGTGTCTTTTACAGTCAGGACCCAGTTTCCACCAGTAGCCGACATCACAGGGGTTAAGAGAGAACAAGTATTTATACTGAGAATAATACTGATTGCCAACATAAGAGGACTGTGAGAACAAGTCACGGGCCAAACCGTAAAATGTGTGGTGGCACTAGTGACTAACTATCACATCTGCTAACTGACACAAAGGCAGAAAGCCATCTGGATTGGGAGCAATAATACCAGAGACATTTTAAACAACTTCCAGCTAAAGGAAAAAACCAACAATCAAAATAATAATAAAAAGCTATTTCAGGCTATTAACCTCATAGCTATTCTTACCTACTGTCATGGTAAAAACAACTTCTCATACAAAAGGAGGAAGTAATTAAAACAGTACTTAATCTTGGCTACTCAAGTATCTAATCAATGATTATTTGAATTTAATAGCAGCAAAGCTCAACACTAAATGCTTTTCTAAGTCACAGGTATGTAGTGTTGACAGACAGCATTCAAACCTTCCCATGTAAAGTGTAAATTTTCTCTAAACTTTGACTTATGCATTTCAGATTCGTATATATATGTATATACACACACAGTCTCAATCTCAAAACCACCCAATTTGTATTTTAATATACCAGTTCTGAAAGAGCTGCTTAGACACACAGATTAGTACAACATCTGCAAAATGAGAAAAAGAGAAAGAAAATTTAACACTCAGCGTTGTATTATTTATTTACTACACACAAACAAGAAGCCCTACAAGAAGATTTTGCAAACCAAGACAACTGCCTGCGATTTTTTCTCTCTATAAATCTGTGCATCTGGTATCTGCACCAAACATTAGGACTGAAGGGGAACAAGTATCACTACAGGCTGTCAACATCTAGGTTGTAAGCCTCCACGCTGCCATACTATGGATTTCACAAGACACTCCAGGTGAAGCTGTGCGGCAGGGTGCCAGGCTCACTGCTAGCTGGCGGGGAACGCCTGCCGCCTGCCTCCCCCCTCCCGCTCCCCCTGTTCTGGGCTGCCCAGCTCTGCTCCCCTGCCTTACGCCCGCCTCAGCACACCTCTACTCTCCTCATGAACCCTTTCAGCTTATCATCCAGGTGGAATCAATGAGTAATTTTCTTAGACATTATCTAGTTGAATCAAATCACAGAAGGATCTAAAGAGATCCTCTCCTGCCAGCAGCAGCAAGCCTCCACATCGCGTCATAGCGCTTCAGGTAACTACGGCCTCGAGATGCAGTTTTACAACTGGCTAAAACTGACAGAAGATCACACTGCCCTTTCTGTCAGCAAGATCACAGCACCGATCCAACTGAGACTTTAGGTATTTCTCTAAAGTTAGTTTTCAGTCAGAACAGCTTTCTAAGCAGGCACGCTGCAGGAACAGAGCAAGAAGGTGGTGGTGACACTTAGCTGGGAACAGGGCAGGACCGTCCCTTCTGACAACAGCCCAGGTTTTGAGCAACTTCAGCAACACATGAAATAACACTTTCATTTGCTTTCAACAGGGAGAAAGCATTCCCAAATAGAAGACAATTACAATTCTAAACACCTACAGCAAAATGAATACTTCACACTAACACAGTTCCAGCTGGGTAAAAGAGGAGGGAGGAATGTAGTGAACCTCGCAGTAAGTTACATAGATTTTCATCACTGATGTCTTCTATAAACATTCTCTTGTCTTAACACTACCTCACCAACAGACCAGACTGTTTCACCACAGAAGCAATGTAAGCTATTTTTGTCTTCATTATGGATTCCTGCAGAGGGTGAGAATTTCCTCTGTGAAATCAGTGCAAAAGTTACAGAATTTAATTTTCTGTCTTTCCTCTGTATTGCGACCTTGATCACGAGATAATCAGCCATTTTAAGGAGGAGAGACCAGCCAGACCACAGTCCCTGAACAGCTCTTGAGAACAGCTGTGCCTTCCCAGGTGCAGGGTTCTTGGTTGTTCTTGGTTTGTTGGGGGTTTGTGTGTATGTGTGGGTGGGTGGAGGTTTTTTGTTTCTTAAAGGACTTACCATCTCCAGGCAGACAGAAGAATTTGCTCTAGTGCTAACAGCCCTATTTCCAGTTGTAGCTTCCCCTCCACCTCTCAACAAAAGTGTATTTCAACATCTAAACAAAGACACTACTAGGAAAGGGAAAAGAAGAAAAAAAAAAAAAAACACCAAATAATAAAAGGACTACCAAAAGCAGGCTGCTTCTTCACTGAAAGGGTTTCAGGAAAGATGACAGTCAAAAGTAAGCTACATATATTTTTCTGTGAATTGCAGCCCGCTCTTTTTTTTTTTTTCCCCTATCCAAAACGTGGAACTAGAACCACACATGCCTGGTGGTCACAGTTCTCTCAAGAAGAAATAAAAATAAGTGTGCTATCCCAAATAGATGGCAGACACCTCTTTCAAACAGGGGTGCATTTTAAGGGAACGTAAGTATCTACAGCTTTTCAGGTTAAATACAAGCCTGGATTTATTTTTCTTTTCGCTAAAACCATAAATATTTACATACAGGACAAACATCAGAAATTAATTTGTTTGATATGCAAAAACTAGGAGCATTTGGCTTATCCAGACTTCTGCTTTATATAATAAGTTATTACAACTGTTAAGCACCACATTCAAGATGATCATCACTGTGATCAATACAGCTTTTTATCTACTGCTTGCTCTGTCATGTGGCAGTCAAGGGGCCAAAAAAAAAAAAAGTCTGTGCAGCAGTGAAAGCAGTTGAAAAGGGCCACCCTATCCAGACACACAAGAACAGTGTTTACACAATATCTTACTGTCCAGAACAGACTGGATGACAATCTGACCACAGTAATTTTCTAGGAAACAACAGCAGCATATCACGTAGTCTAAGTAGGAGAAACACTAAGCACTTACACAATATAGTAATTCTAATCGTTTTTCTAACTACGTAAACGTCCAATGCTATAAAAAGATGAGCAAGCTATAAAGGAAATATTTAAGAACAAATAAGGGAAAAGAATCTAGCAGCAGAGACGGAAAGTCACAATATGCAGGAAAGTTTATGTCCTATGAAACTTAGGAGGCACTTAAAAAAAAAAAAAGGAAAAATTCCTCCTTCCTTATATCTGAAAGAATTCCGATTTCTTCTGAAGACTGTGAAGTCAAATCTACACATTAGATCAGCATGCCAGTTCATGGCTCTGTAGAACTATATCCTCTTCTATTCCTAAAATCATAACAAATTCACAGCTGCTGCCACAGCCTGTGAGCTTACAGGTCCACGACCACTGCTCTGCAGTCAATACCCTGGCAGCAGTTTCAGAGCGTTCCATGATGTGACTCCCATTTTGCTGACTTCCACCGCATTTATAGTGACTACAACAGGATCACTTCAGACACTAGCTTGACTCTTCGAAGTCACTTTGTTTCCTGCATGCAGGTTCACTGTATCCGTAGCTCACTTTGAGGGCAGTCGGCAGTCAGAAGGAGCGCTGTTATGTTTTCCCCTTTCTTGGCTCTCCCCTACCTCCCTAGCCACACAATGGAAAAACAACACGAACAAACATTACTAGTTTTCCATCTGCTCCGGGAACCACCTGCTTTACCCTGTGAGGAGCAGGCACCCTATCAGAAGCAAAGGTGGGGTGAGAACAGTGTTGTTACCCTCCAGCAGTACTCACAGGGATGAGATTAGGCATAATGTGAAATTGCAAGCCAGGTTTTGTTTAAAGGTTTAACATGACAAAAGGAAGCACCTACGCTAAGCAACGTATGTACTGCTACGAAATGTATTTTCTGTTCACTGTCACTGCTCCCAGTTGACACAGGGCCAACAGTGACCCTCTTTTAAAGGTGGGATCTAATGCACTCACAATTAAATTTTATTCTGCATGTTGTTTCATACCATGCCACTGAAATTCCGATTTTGCCCTAAGAGTGAACCCACTCAAGGTTCTGGCCTCCTGCAGCTACAAAGGTGAATTTCAATCTAAACTGCTTACAAATTTAAAAAGTAAACACAAACAAGTTGCTTGTAAATACAAATGCCTGAATCAGCAAAGCTAAGATTTTTCCACTCCGGGAATGTCATGGTTATGGATCTACAATAGCAAAGACTAAGAATTCAAGACATCTATAGTGTAGCCTGGGAAGTTATTTTTGAAGATCATGTGGTACTATAAATATTTCCCAGCAGTTTTAGTTCAACTGCCACATGAGCTGGCCCTATGGAGTGGAAAATTAAGTGTCCATTTAGTCAGGATTCCTTCAGAAATCAGAATAAAAATATCGCTATTTAGTTTTCTAAAAATATCTACGTACAGAAAACATGAAAGACCTTATTTAAAGGTCATTCATTCCCTCACAGTGCTCACACTGGTACCAAGAGTGGTCTCTCAGCTACTCAAGTCTAGATTCTCTCATTCTCCTCACAAAATATAGCTAATTTTCCACAAACAAAGACAATGTAATTAGTTTTTTCCATGGTTCCTGATTATTTTGCCTGTTCATCTTCTGTAGCTGTATTCCTCTGCTGTACCTATAGCATTACAATGCACCAGGTTTTAAAACATGAAGCCAGGATTTTAAAACCACAATAAATGGTGTTTCTACTTTGATATTAATGCCTCTAAATAAAAGTGGCCTAGTTTTCAAAAAATGCTGAGCACCTGAATTTGCAATTGATTTTATCAGGACTTAGAGATATACAAAAATACAAACATGTTACCTTTCAAATTAAAATTTAATTTAATTTTAAGCAACTTGATTTGAACAGATGGTTAGATTAGATTACCTCTGGTCCTCCCTTCTTATGGAAATTATTCTATGATTCAATGGAAGCGTAATTTTAAAACTAGCTGTAAATGAGATTATTGTCTTCAGATTTTTTTTTCTGCAAAACAAGCCTACAGGCAGAGAACACCACTATTAAAATGGTATTCCAAATTCAGACGACTGTCAGAACTGGTTTGAACAATGAGGATAAAGGGAAATTCTTACTCCTCCTTGCTTTATACTCAGGCAAGTAAACAGTTCCCGCTCCCTCCAAAGATTACTCATGATGAGCCAAACACACGAATAAAACTTAAGTCCCATGCTTCTGATAGGCTTCAGACAATTCACAGGCAGCACATCATTCCTAATGAACATAAAATACAGAAGTAACGTAACAGCTTCTCACAGATAATTCATGACTGTCCTCCACTCTATCTTGAAATCACTATGATATATAACATTAAAATATACATATAAAAATAAGGAGTTTCAGGCCATTTTTTTTTGTCTTGTACAGTTAAAGTGAGTTGGAGCGAGAAGAAAAACTCCTTTCACATTTAAACGCTACTGTCTGCAATTGCGTTTAGAAGCATTTGATCACTGGCTCACACTGAAGCTGGGGCCACTGTAAGAAAACATCCCCTTTCAGCCCACTGGAATCCAGTTCTGCATGGTCAAGACAGGAAGGAATATAAAGAAATGGAAGAAACCAGCAGATTAGAAAAGCACTGTAATGTAAGTAACAGTTAATGCGACACCTTGACCGACAAAGTCACGGAGACAAGAAGGAGAAAAGCTCAAATGAAGCAAAAACTCCAGTCAAATAATTCAGTATTCTGTTTCAATTGGTCTGTGAGAACATATCTGGTGCATTCACCTTTAGGAAAATTTGTAAACAGCTCTCAGATATTTTGGTAAGTTTTAAACAGCAGCAGGCAAAGTGGGACCTGCCATGAAGACCAATGCATTCCGTACAGCGCACTCCAGGATAGTAAAATGAGATGAAAGATTTGGGAGAAGATTAGACGTGGTTAGTTCACAATTTGCTTTTGACAATCCAGATCACTAGCTATTTTATGTACTAGGGGAAGGCTACTGTGAAATGTTTGGATATGTTGAGTTCTAATATTAGAAAATGATTCTACTCAACAAATGATGGGATGCTTACATGGATATTTTAAATGAAAGCAAAAGAAACAAAATAATCAAGCTTAACAAAAACGGTGAATGGAGCTGGCACAGGGGAAGAAAGAGGACTGGACAGTCAGACCGAAGGGGAAAGGAAGAGAAAGAGCTGAACCTTAACTCAGAAGAACCTTAACCCACAATAAAGATGTCGTTTTAACACAGGTGAGTCAGACAGTTTCCTACAAAGCTGCGTAACCGCTTGTGCCAGCAAAGCAAAGGTGTAAACAGAAGCAAGATGAGCGCTGGAGGAAGAGTGAGAGTTTCTTCCAGCCCCAGGGCTGGCTTGCCACTTTACAGTTCTTAATCTCATTTTTTTTAAAAATGCAGGTAAAACTGTAGCCTAAGGGTCTGGGTTTATAACAACCCAAGCTATTATTCAAAAGACTACTTAATGTGTCTGTCATGAATCTGGAAAGGTGCGTTAATAATCTGGAGTTACGCTTTTATTGCTTTATTGTACCAAGTAAACTGTAGGGCCCCCATCCCCTCCGTTGCTATACAAGAATTGTACAAGAATTCCTAACAGTCTAACAAAAAAAGTTAGGAAATATTAAGTCAGTACTAGTTCTGGTATTTTCTTGCCTGTTCTACCATTCAGAGTAATTACTTGTTCCACTGTAAACAAAGGGGAAAGGAGGATTAAACATTGCACTTACAAGATATAAATATATAAATGGTTAACACTTCCTCTCCTTTTGAATTGTACAAATGGACCCAGACCATCTAATTTCACCAGCAGATAACTGTTACTTTCAGCTATTAAAATGTTACATCTCTGAATTATGAGCTAGATGACTTTCTACTATAATAAAAAGTTAAGACCAGAAATTGAGATTTTCCTATATATAGATACCTCTTCACACGGGGACTAGCAGGATTCACTGTTCAATTATTTCTGATATTTCAATCAAAACCTTTAGGAAAGAGGGTTACTCTCCAGCAGACAGACCGTATGCATCTAGAAAGAGAGGTAAAAAAGTGAAATAATTAAAATTAGTGGAAAATTAATTAGGAGTGAAATTTTCTCCTAAAAGGAGGGCAAAACACAGAGCTCATAATCAGACTGTGCTTAAGTCTCATACACAGAGATGCCATGGACACTAAAACTTAGAAAGATGTTCGCGGGGGCGGGGGGGGGGAGTAATTTACATGCTTCATCAGACTGGACATTCTTCCCGATTGGGTCGGTTTCTTACACAGAACAATCTGGTTTGGATTTCTGCAGTTAGTTTTCTTCCAACACCAGCTTCAATGTCACCCACTCCACAGATTCAGCAGTGGCTGGTCACAGCCATTTGTTATATGAACAGGACTGTTCAATGCTGCACAAGCATTCAAAGAAATCCAACAATTCAAGTCTAATGCAAATATTTGGATGTATTTTATGCACTTTTTTCATTGCACTTACTTATAAAGATAACCTGAAGTGTAATGCCATTTGGTAGAAAAGAATAATCCTAAAAATCGCACATAATTAATACTTTTGTCATGAAGTTAATGGTAATAAAGCCAAAAGTAGTCCTGGCCATTCATTGCACGGACCAAAAATAATCTCGGAATCACAGACTAATTTAGATTGGAAGGGACCTCTAGGAGTCATCTGGTCCCAAGATTAGTTCCAACACTGAAGTTAAAGCACGTTGCTTAGGAGTTTGCACAGTTAATTATGAAGTCTCCACAGATGGAGGCTCCACAGCCTTCATAAGCAACCCACTCCAGTGCTTAACCACCCTCACAGTGAAATCTTTTTCCTTATCTTCAATTGGAATTTCTTTCCTTGCAACCTGTGCATTCTGCCACTCGCATCCTGTCTTTCCCTCCACCTCAGACATCTGGCCACATCTTCTCTATAATCCTCCTTCAAGCAGTGGAAAACTAGTAAAGATCATTCTCTCCTTGTTGTCTCCAAACAAAGGTCATGCGCGCCCCCCCCCTCAAATGCCACCCAGTCACCTCCGCTGGAGTCTCGCCCATTTGTGAGCGCCCCTCTTCCTCTCGAGGGCCCAGAACTGGAGATGGTGTTCTGGATGCAGCTTCGGAGGTGCTGAGTGGAGGGGAACGATTCCTTCTCTTGCTGGCTGGCTGCCATCCCGCCCAGGCGGTTCAGTATGCGGTTGGCCTTCAACCGCACTGGGCGCAGGGCTGACTGGCACTCTGCATCCTGAGCCCCCAAAAAGCTACTGCCTTCAGGGGCACTCGGAGCCGCCCGTAGCGGGCAGCCCTGGCCAAGGGGTGCCTGGGGTTACTCTACCCCAGCCGGGAGATTCGACATCCGCTTTTAAGACTTCATGAGAACTTCACCTGGCTTTGTATCTGGGAATATGGGCATTACTCTGACTTTACTTTAATGTTTTTAGTACTTTAATGAAGGATTCCAATTGCAAAATACTTTGTGATGACTGAAATCTGTACAAGGATACACAAATGTCCAAATCAAAACAAACAAACAAAAAAGGATTAAAAAATATTTCCCCCAAAAGTAGTAGAATCAATCTTAGGTTAAAACATCTGAATTCTTCAAGTCCCTTAAAAAAAGGCGGGGGGAGGGTGACACACAAGTTTGCTGGCTATTAAACACATGAGTGAGTTCTGTGCCTGGCATCAGCCTGCATATAACCATTTAAAATGACTAAAGCTGTCTCCAGTGGTCATTTTTTATTTAATTTTTTTGGAGAGCTCAGTTTCAACTTTGTTGCTCATCCGTTTTGGTAACTTGATTACCAGAGTCAAAGTAAGTGTGTAAGCAGCAAGCAGGTATGATTTTATCTGGACACTGTGACAGGTGCCTGCATTTCTACTGTGCTGTCTAGTAAGTCAGTAAAAGACAAATAACTTCATACAACACAGCTTCTGAAAACTTCGGAGGTCAGAATCCAAGTATGAGGTGCTACAAGAACCTTTTGCGAGTATGTTTACTGGCCCCCTGACATACAGCCTAGATCAGGGACTGATACAATTTTACACATGCTGACTTAAAATTGTAGCATTTGCTTCAAGTACTAATAGAAGGGAACTAACACACACATCAACCTCTTCAAATCCATGTTTAATTGAACTTTTATAGTAATTTATTTTGCCTTTAAAAAAAAAAAAAAGTTATCAACCCAAATGTGTTATTCTGCCAGCTAAAAACACTTTGGAGAAAATACCAAGTAGGAAATGTTTAGCTTGTGTGACTAGGTTTCACAGACATTTTCTACCCAAATTATGACACCATGTACATATCCCTTTTTAAAGAAAAAACAAAGAAGAGTCATTTCCTCTTGGCAATAAAGCAATATGCCAAAATATACTTGTAAACTAAAACCATTTTCCACCCCCTTTCAGTTCTAATGGCCAGATATTTTTCATTCCTAACCATGCATTCAAGTGTATTTCCAATGACTCCTGCAGAACTATATTCATGTATCACATAGCGTGAGTAAAATCTGCATCAGACAGAAGATTATGCAGATTTCTCCCAGTTTCTAACCTCTACAAGAATATGTTTAAACATCTTGCAAACAAGGTGACAGAAAAATGATTACACTTCCTTCCCCAAGCAAGTGAAACACACAGAAATTAAGAATTATACTGTATTAGTGTATAATTTTTTAGGTATCTAGTACCAAAAGGTGCAATCCACAGTCCCTGAGATAGGTAGCTAAGCTTCCTGTATCATAAATGACACACACGTCTCAGCCTGGAATTCACAAAAGCTAGATATTACCTAGAAACAGTGAAGAAAAGACACACCTGAGATCCATAAATTGAAGGTTTATGCTAGTTTGATGGATTGTGGAACTGCAATACAAGACAAATATTAAAATACTTACAAGAAAATCATCAAAGTCACACAGAAAGTGCCAGGACTGGTAAGTAACAGCCAAAAAAATAATTGTATTTTCAAATTCCCAGGAAGATGCAGGCAGGGGTTTAACTTCTGCCACTAAATTGGGGTTATATGTAATTACACCTATACCAGGCCACTTCCTGCTCAAAACCATACCCAGAATACGCAGAAGCCAAGAGAAACATCTGAAGCCCATCTAATTTTCACAAGATACAATTGCTTCCAAGATGGGAGATGCTTTAATAAGAGTCCAAAAGAATGCCCATTACCAGCTGAGCAACTGAAATGAGTGTGGAGTCAATGACATTTTTTTTAATGCAACTATAACGATAAAGTTAAATAGAATAATAGCCTAATAACCACACCACTGACTTTACAAGCAAAAAACCCCAACCCAATAACTGTAATACTTACCCCAGAGAACCTGTTCCTGTTTCAGTCTGACTGTATAGTGAAGACACTTTTATTAAACATCGTTTTCTTACTATTACCCTTGTTTTCTTGGAATGTTCTACAAGATGACTTAAATGTGACCTAAAAAAACAAAACACAACATAATGTAATTAACCAAATGAGAAAAATCAGCAATATATAGTTGGTTTAATAACTACGTAAACTTTTGGCACAGAAATGTCTAATTAACCATACATTTTCATTCTCTTTGAATACTACAGTACCATATTCACATTATACAATTTAACAATTAAATGAATGTCAAATCCTCAAATGCTCAGTTACCAGAAAGAAAAAAGGAAAAAGTATGCAGAATGCGCCATTTACTCTAACAATATAAGTATCTTAATCATAAATTACGTAGTCCAAAATATTTTTTAGCTGCTACAAATATTTTTAAATTTTTGTACACTCAGTTTGGATCAGATCAACAGACATCCAACACAATTAAAGACAAAAGAAAGGGAAACAGAATTGCTGTTACTCTCCTAACCACATGTTCTCTTTTATACTTGGCTGTAAGCTGTTTTCATCTACAGTTCTATTGTGGAGAATTTGAGTTGATGACACAAGTGATCCCATCTTCCTATTCACATTTCAACTTGTGAAACAGCAGGAGAAAGGTTCAATAGGTCTCCTCTTACCAACATCCTGCAGATGTACAGGACAAAATATCTTCAGAGAGCCAAGACATAATTTCCATTTAGCTTTGCCTTGCAAACCAGGCTCTCAGCAAAGCGAAATAAAGGAAAAATATCTAAAACCCCCTTGAGAACAAAGCAGTGCTATCAGTTTGCCCTGACATTATCTACAGGTTTGTAGACCAAGCCACAAAACACAAGGCTCCACTCCTCCTCCCATAAGCAATTCTTCTTCTAAACCACACTAAGTAGTCCACACTGTGCTTGTAGGAACTCAAAGCAGTACAGTGATCAGGAACAAGGGCTGTCATTCCCTCTGTCCCACGCACAGCAGAACCCCTCGCAGGATCAGCCTGCACAGCACCGTGAAGCAACTTAAGATTTCTTTGGTGCCTTTGAGGGAAAAATAGTCACTGCCCCATCTGCTTAAGTCTGAAAAAATTAAGTTACTGCTCCATGCACAACCTTTTCAAAACAACCTTGTGGTGCATAAAAAGTATGAACTAGTCCAGAAACTTCTCATGATTAAAGCCTAGGAGCCTACAGCAGGCAACAGCCAAAAAGGACGAGCAGAGAAAAACGAAGGCAGCCTTACACAGTGTAGAAATTGCAGGAACAAAGGAACAGTGCGAATCTCTTATAACCAACACTAAAGTCCCAGTCTGGCATTAACGTTTTACAGCCATGTCAATACTTGTGTTTATGGAGTCAAAAATCAGAATCAAAAGCAAGTAGCCAGAAGGCAGGAGCTTGGGAGGGTTGTGAAATGCATTATACTATAGATACAAGATACATAGTCATTATTTCCAGAACTTCCACCCGAGGGAGCAATCTTTAATGATCTGTGGCCCCTCAGCAGGGGGACATCAGTGTATGCCTGAAGTACCATACCGGGGGCAGGATATTATTTTAACTAAAAATTGGATATCCCCACCTTCTAGAGGTCTCTGGTTAACTAGTCAAATGCTGACCAATCAGATGGTGGGAGCCTAACCTACCATTCTAAATTCATAGGAAACCTTTCATGGGAAACCTACCAGCACCAACATAGCAAAGAATGGTGTTTTGAAATTGCATATATGCCACTGCTGGTATATACGATATAAATTTACCCTAACAACAACAACCACTTCCACAGAGGTTAGCAGACCACAGAAAAGCCTCCTAAATGCAACGTGGGAATCACAGGCAAAATGCATAATACTTGTTTTCTAATATCAGCACTGATTAACTGGAAAAAAACATGACCTTATTCTTTCCCTGTACCATACTATCTACCCATTTTATCAAGTTCATAAATGACAACAATGTGTAACACAGATGTGTTGTCAAATTTTTTTACTAGGACTGCATTTGGAAAAAAAAAAAAAAAAAGGGAAAAATCAAACAAGGCTGGCACTAAAAAAAAAAAAAAGTGAAATAACTCAAGTGCAAACTGACCTGGAACAGGAGATGGCTGCTTGGCTCCTACCATGCTTCAAATCATTCCCATCTTATACAGTCACCCTCCTGCACTGTACTCATCTGGCAAGGCAAGCAGAGCTAATGCTCCTTGTGCCTTATTCCCAATTTGGTGAGAAATAAAAGAAACGTGTATTAACACAGTGGTCAATGCACTGGCATCCAATCTGAGGGTTAGGCACATGCATAATGCCCAGGAAATATCTTGGGTCCATAAATTGTACACATTTAACAAACCAGTACATTGTGAATAGCTCCTGTCACAGTTTATCCGTTCCTGTGTTCTCCCCAGCCTCTTGCTTGCTAGATTTCTGCTGGCTTCCCTACAGCTCCCTCTCCTTTCTCCCCTCTACTCTCACAGCAGTTTGCATCCCCACTGCTGTTCAGACAGGACACTGACAATAGGTTTCCTGCTGGTCCTCTGCAACCCACCACACATGGAAGACAGCTAGGGGAATGGCCAGCCCTCCAGACCTGACATTTCTGAAGTATACAGACAAACTACGCATTATCGCATTCAAGCATAAGAAACAAAGCCTTCGTTACAGGATGACAGTGGCAGCTTTCTTTTTCTAGCTAACCAACCTTTCTCATTCTTCAGACCAGCAGAACAGAGGTTATGAGAGATGGTTATCAGTGTAACTGCAGATCACATCACGGTCACCCTTTCATACGCCAGTACACTTTCTACCTTTTCAAAGCATGAGTGGAAATTTTTTCAAAGGCTGGTGACTGTATCACCTAACAGACCAAGGAACAAATGCTGCTGGCCTTCAGCTGCCATCAACAGCTAGCGACAACTCCAACGATGTAAGAAACATGCAAGCATAATCTCTGGGAACAGAGTAAAGATCAGAAAGACCCGAACAACTGCCTCAAGCGGTGAACACAAACCTGACTCTCTGATGAGCACACACCTTTTCCTCACCGCATCTCTCTAGGGAACATGGGAAACATAGAGCTGTCACCCGGACCTTACCAGCAGGGCCTCCTTCATGGGACGCTGTTGACTGTGGGCTCAGCCAAAAACACAACACAAAACAAACCACCTTGGGCACTTGCCCTTGGGTCCCTGCCCATACCACCTCTACAGAAAGCACCACCAGGGACCCAACAGAAATCCTATTCCATTTCAGCTTACAACTTCTGCATGAAAAGTCGCATTTTGCAAAATAATAATTTTTGTGATTTGTTTCATTAAGCCCTTATTATGCAGATACTATTTTTATGCGAATCATAACTGGTTTAGAAAAAACATTAACAATCTCATTAAATAATTCAGGAATTACAAAATTGTGTGGTGGCAATCAAAATGCCTGTGACAATCTAGTAAAACTGTCTGCAGTTCTATAGCTACCCTCTATACTCCTTCACATCCACAGAAACACCAATGAACACGTGACCAAAAAAACTGTACCACAAGGGAAACAAGGGGGAAAATGTAAAAGAAACTTTTGCCTAAAACTCCTGTGTGGCATCTAATGTAAACCAGAAACAATTATAAGCCAAGGAAGTATCTACTCACAAAGAAGAAAAAAAAAGAAAAAAAAAAAAAGAAAAATTCATTCATGAGCAATCTAAGATGCCACATAGAAATTACAGGGCTGATTGTGGCCCTATGCTCTTCTACTCTATAACCATTTCTAGACCTCTCAGACAGGCTCCTCTGAATTCTGCCAGAGCACACAAAGAAATCGTTTGTTAGAGAGGATGCTCCGGGTTTGCTAAAGCAACTACTATGAGTAGGTTGAAAGACACGATACAGCAGTTTCTTCAGTATCTTCCTCTCTGCAAATAAACCTCCTACTCTGGAAGATGCTCTGAGGAAGGCATCGGGACCAGCACTGAGCACTAGCAGGTGTTTTGGACAGTGATACGTAGAGAAACATACAGCTAGGGTATTTCATAGCTTTTAGTTCACTTCTTCAGCTACCTCAAACCTGTCTCATGCATTTCATGCTCTCAATAGCACTGAAGATTGGACAAGTGAACGTCAAGCTGAATTAGCTGCTGTAGCAGCCACTTGGCAATCAAAAAAGTCACCATTTCACAGAGTCTGAGACAAGAGGATTTAACCACCAGTAAATACACTAAATATCTTCAAACAAATAAAAAACCAAAACACTGAGAAATATAAAGAAACATTCTTTTCCCTCATTCCTCAGTCTGAAGTTTCAACAATAATAGGCACAGAATTCTTCGAGAACTTTCACTATCAGTAATTAAGCCATTACAACCCAGGTTCAGGAATTAAAACAGTGAGAAAAGGAAGAACTTGCAGCAGTGCACATTCGACTAAATCACAACAACTTCCGACTTCCACATACTGCACATCTTAGTGCAAATGTTGAAAATGCAAGTTAATGCTTGAATCGGAGAAAATTATTTCCTATGTGCTGCATAGTGTTGCATGCAGACTGATCAAACCAGCAGAACTGTAGTAAGCATCATTATGCAGTGCCCATAGTCTCTTCAACAGCAGAGACCAGTTTTGACCTTTTAAAAGTGGCACTTATTTCTGCACTAATATCAAGAGACAAAATATTTTCTTGATAATGGACAGCGTACTGTTATATGCACAGTGTTCTTCCTTGTGTTCTACTTTCACAGGTGGTGGTGGTTGGTCAAAAACCAATAATATCCTTTAAAAAAAAAGCAAAAAAGCCTCAAGCTTTTCTGAAACGTGTCACTTTAAAATGCAGAACGCAATTGCTTTATGAAACCCACCTATCTTGTACAAAATCTTTTAACCAAAACAAAACAGGCCTATAGCTACAAGCTCTCATCCCGTAAAAATACCCACAGAAAAAGAAAAAAACAAACCAAAACCAAGCAGACAGAAACTGCAGAATACCAAGCTCTAAGCCAAATGAGTTGAAAAAAAAGATATCTATGTCAGAAATAACTTTTTTTCCTTAAGACAGACAAAAACAAAGACCGCAAAGCATTTTCATGAATAACTGAAAAAAGTGGGTCAGTGTTATTCTTTAAGTGAAATGGATAACAGAAATGCGATTTGAAGCTAAATTCAGTCACATGTCTTCATGAAAAAGAACTCAATATCATAATTACGTTTATCTTGTGGGTGATTCAGACCAGGAGCTCTGTACTCCACTGCTATGAATCACCCTCTAACGAAGCCACGCTCACCCTACGCAGAGCGCCAGCCTCACTACGCTATGGCTCACCTCTGTGAAGTCCCCTTCAGTGTCCAACAGCCTTGTTTAGAAGAAATTTGTACTCACGCAAGCACATACTAATATGCTTTACAATAATTATTTTTTTTTTACTTGGTTACACATGCTGCTAAATTCCTTTCAATTTAGAACTGTAAGACAATACTAAAAAGATCTTGCAAGTTTGCATCAACTATTTTGAGAATGCTGATTTCTAACAGGCTGTCAGTTACTGACATTTGGATTTAGTTCTGGGGGGAGAGGCAGAGAGGAATCCCTCTGTCACAGTGATATATCCTGATGGTGCCCAGGGTTAGGTAACCCACTAATCCCATCTCAATGTGATTGAAGTTGTGAGCCAAATGACAATCTTTTGTCCTTACAATGAAATCAACAAAAGAGCATAAGACTTTGGGTTCTTACTGAAGGACCTTCAACTAAAGGAGCAAAGAACAGATACTTCCAGATGGCAAAGCATCACCTGCACGATTTAGGATCAACAAATAAAAACCTAACCAAAAATAATTTCTTCTTATTTTCCCAGAATGATTCAACTGTTTTTCTTCTGCTCTGCCACCTTCAAAAGAAATGCCTCTGGGCAAAGCAGAAGAGGAACACATCACTGTTAATGAAGCTTAACAAAAAAAGACTCTCGCAGATAGCAAATTTTTCCTCTCTCATTCTGTTAAGCAAGCAATCGCTCTCTGATTTGAGAGCAGCATGCTGAAATCAAGATTAGCAAAGTCTCTGTAAGTGGAAGACCCTGCAAACGTGCTCAGTATTAGAGAGGGCTGGCTGCCAGTGCTGATAACTTACAATGACAACTGCAGAATACCAAAACATCCTCAGAACGATTCTGTACCAGAATCTGAGGGTATGTACCAGATCTGAGGGTATGTTACAGTTCAAAAAGCACAAAGTTCTACGCTGCACATGACCATTTTACAAAAACAGCAGTGTTTTTATTATTTCAGATGACTTACAAACAAGTGCTTAGATTTGCTTTATATCGATCAATAAACATGGAGTCAAATGAGTAACACTTTCCAGCTCGTTGCCAGTCTCAGTCCAGTTTAGGGCACAAGTGATTACCCAACTGCTACAGTAACTCCAAAGCTGGTGACAAAGAAATGAACAGTTTAGATTGAACACACTCATCCGTGTGAAGATACAAGTTCTTCCACCTCCTCCCAGAGCCCACAGATCACTTATACCTCCAAGCCAGTGCTGCAGCTTTTCTAGATCTGGTTCACTAAATCTGGCTTACAGAAAAGAAGAGTTAGAAGCCGTGGTCATGGAGCTGTGTTCCTCTTCCAAGAAATCCATACCTATATGCACAGGCACATGCGCGCGCACACAGAGTGTGAAGCTCAAAGGCTTGAGGCTGAGCTAACTTGATCACTGAGCAGCAGTTTAGGCAGGTGCAAACAAATCCACCAGCCAGCACAAGCCCTTGGGACATCCACAGAGATGGCTGCGAGAGTTAATGAACTGCCGATCAACCGGTCTGCAATCACTGTGCACCCTCAGCAGTCATACGAATAAGATTCATCTTTCTGAATGCTAAAATAGATTGCAAGCAATAATAAAAAAATTGATTCTGCACGGATTTTCATTGTATCTAAAGCAGTATTTGAAAACAGAAGTCTTGAGGAGGCAGGCATTAATTTCCAGCAGCATAGCAATTCCTGTACTTGTGAGATGCCAGCGAAGCACTGGTTTTTTTGGTCCTGTATCAAACCACAATTATGGCCCATACTTTTGTTTTAAAACCTACTTTTGCAGCTAAGTTAATTATTGGGCATAACAGAGAACACAAGGACTTGTTGAGCAACAAAATTAGCTCCACACCATCATTTTTGATAAAGAAACCTCACATTCATTTAATGAGCTCAAGGCCATTTTCAGACATGAAGTCCTTCTCCATGACTTCCCTCTGATTGGATTAAACTCTGAAAGACTTCAGGTGCACAGCTCTTGCTGACTAGGCATTTCCTCAGAATTCAGCATACCTGAATGTGGCCCTTATCGTTGAGGCATTTTCTACTTACTAGTGTGTCAAAACACTGAAAAAAACCTACTAGTTCCACCCTCAAATTACTAAATGAATAAATATTTACTTGCAGAGAAATAAAACTGTGAGTCTTCATCTTGGCTCTGCAAAGATCTTATCACAATTATTTAGTTATTTGAAACATTATTAATAGGACTACTCGTGATTTCTGTTTCTTGTGCTCTCTTCTGTGTAGTCTGTTTTCACATGCTGGTGTTTCACTTCCCATGTATATTCCATTAAGTGCCTAATATGGTGAAACTATGCAAATTCACTTCTATTTAGCACCCAAATTCTGCTTTGTGTTGAGTTCCTATTTAATTAGAGTTAAATAGCAACACTAAACAATTAATTTTTCAGTAATTAATTGTTATGAGCCATTTTGTGAAGCTACTGCCCACTCTGTTCCAGATACCAGTTTAAAGGCTTTGTTCCTCAAGATTAAAACAAACTCCACAGGGTGGATTGCAAGAGATTATGAACAAACACAGTAGCATCCAGCTAAGTGTATGTCAAAAACCTGCTGCTGTGGTCCAACCTGTTGTTTGATTCCAAATACTACTACACCTTAAATATCAACAGTACTTCATCACTAACATCATATATATAGTAAATACTATCTGAGACTAAACATAATCACTAAGAATATTTCTTGTGACGAACAAGGAAAAATTCAAGCACCTAACGCACGCAGTTTACATTCAGCTATATCTAGCACTCAAAAGCAAATCTATTAAGCTCATTTAGGTAACAAACCACTGTGCATGTTAATTTGCTCTTGCTCCCCACTCCCTCCTCTTTCAGCCAGCGAGACTTGTACTGCCTCACACTCCAGTGCTGAAAACTCAGGGCATTAACTATCAAAGAAGTTGCACGTTATATGCCAGAATGTACAAATCCAGGTTCCCAGTGTGTGTATGGAAACCCTCCAAGAATCTCAACCGTGTTACAAAGCAGAAAGGGCGAGTACCACTTGGGGAACGTGGAAGCAAGATGAGCAGTTTGAATAAAGCAAGGACAGCCATCCTCCTGCTCGTATCAACTACTCAACAGCAAACCTGATACGCATTTAACAAGGTGGGGAAAACCAGGCAAAACTGAACAGAAACCTAATAGCAAGCCTGAATACAAGTTTGGGCTTTTGGTTTAATTCTTACACTTCCTCCGAAACACTGAAATGACAGAAGCTTTACAATATTCCAATTCGTTCTACCTCTTATGTATGTATTTAAGATTGGCAGTACAATGGCAAACAGTGCATAGTTTACAATATAGAATGTATCTGGGAGTGACTTTGATACCAAGTTTTCTAATAGGAAATTAAACAATCACATTCCCAAATTCTAATATAATCCTTTGCATTAATAGCTATATTTATAGCAAGATTATTTTATCCCTTACGTTAACTATTTTTTCTTCAATAGAATAAAAACTGCAACGCAATATATATCCATAGACTGTCTCCCTTAATACCTCTTTACATAAAAGTTCTATAACCTTCTCGATCACCTGATACACTCATAAGAAAAAGTGTGTGGCTATCAAAGATTCTGCCATCTTAGAACTGAATTACAAGATCAATATTTACAGCGGTTTCTGGCAATAGGCACCTAAAAGCTCTTTCTTTCTCTCATAAATGAGAATGAGCTCCTCCTCCTTCCAGAGCAAACCACTAGACAGACTTCCTTTTGACAATCACTTCACTACATCAGAACAACTTTCTGCTCCAGAGCACACTGTTTCACCTCCAAACCGCAGCAGTAGTATATAAAGGTATATAAACCTGGGTGCATACAGGAGCACTGGAGCAGCAGCATCTGTATTTAAGAAAGCAATTCTCAAAATATGCCATAAAATCAGAAATAAAAACAGTGACTCTGATAAATGAAAGCAAAGGCTTTCCAGTGTTCATGCAAATAACGGTTTCACCATGATAAAAATTTCTCACCACCACACTGGACAGCAAAAGAGGGATTTACCAAGGGGTGCAAGTCTTGAGGAAAGACTTGAAAAATATTTGTCCAAACTCCTTTCAAATTCTCTCCTGTGAGAAGTCAGAAAGAAAACAAAGCCCCTCTATAATCCTATTCTACCTCTTACAAGTACATCACAAGGAAAAAGAGTACATCACAGAACAACAGAAAATTAAACACCACTGACACCATTTCATGTGCCACTGCACCCCAAGAAAACTTTCTTCAGGTTAACCGGGTCTGTTAATCATCAAAATGTAGAAGGCTGAGCTGGAAGTTCAGGAATGCTGCCGTTTCCAAAGACTCCTTCTTATATCAGGGGGATATCCAACCACACTGCCTGTTTTTCAAGAAAACCGCCATTACGTAGGTAGAAACCCTTCATTACTTCACAAATAGAGTTAAAACACACAGTAAGAGTAGCATGCTGCTTTCCTGGCCAACAAGCCCCAATTAAATTAATAATGAAAAAGCAACTTTTGGCATCAAGAGGGTGGGAAATTTTCATAATAATTGGTATATATTAGGTCTGGCTCTTTCAAGCTTTATCAGTATAGCGCACACAGTCTGCATCTCTCATTCTCACGAGCCAATAACCCCAGATCATCAGTCTTGGCTAGTGATACACCAGCATTTTAAAAATTGACAAGTAGTGACGGGAGGACAAAAGGAGCCAACAAAATGCTGAAGGCCTCTTTAAATCCTGTAGCTGCATGCAATAAAAGTTGACAAGTTATCAACGTACAAATAAATCTGAAAATACAGTGACATGACTTGCGAAATTCACATTAAAAAGAAAGTAACTTAAAGACACCAAAATGATTACGTGCAGTGACAGAGTAAGGCAAGAATCGCTCTGCCTTCTCATAAAATTTACCTAGAAGTTAACTGGAGCAGGAATATTAACTCAGAGAAACAGCTATAAATAGAAGGGGGTTAATCATTCAAATTCCTATTCCCATGACAACAATACACTAAAGAGTCTAACTTTTTAATCTTTTAATATGATGTGTTAAAAATACTTTAGCTGCTGTACTACAGTCTGCTTCTACCTACTTTTTAGGAATAATTTCCCTTTTTTTTTTTTTTAAATACAATAAAGGAGATTTTTCTTTCAACAAAAGGATCTTCACAGATACTAGGAAAAGTGAGGCTGTACATCAGTTGGAATGATTATATGGGGCCACTTAAATGGATTTATTTTTAAATGGGGCCACTTAAAAATACATTTACCTTTTCTCCATCCTAATATAAAGCACATAAAACCTGTTTGCTATTCATTTCAGCTACCATAGCTGTTACAAAGTATTTTTCAATTAAGCATTTGCATTTATCCTAAAGCAGCACCTCACACACTTTAAGGTTTGTGACAGCTGACATTATGTATGTTCAAGGACATAAACACAAGACAAGTTTAACAAGCAAATAGCCCCCTCACCGGCAACACACAGATGAAAACATACCATGATATCCAAACTTCTCTAAGCTCACACAGCAGCCCTGTGACACACTTGGAAACAGAATCTAATCATTGCAAATCCCTGGCCAGGGCTTTACTCACAGTACTTCTCACCCAAGTAAATTAATGTCGAAGCTTCCAAGTTAAACAAAATGGAGAAAAGAAAAAAAGTACAGAGAGTGAAGTTCTTTATTTAAAAAGTGGAAATAGATAAGGACTTTTGTCATTTTGTGGTGAAAACCAAATCAAAGCGAGTTGTAATCCAGCATATTTGCAGTGGCAGAAATTATGAAAGCATCCAATAGTGCATTCAATTTCAAAAGATACAGAGCTGCTGCAAATCTTGATGAAACTACTACAAATTCAGATGAGAAATGATGAGGAAAAGACTTGACTCTGGTCTTAACATTACTTCTAACATTTTAATTACGTCTTCACTTTCTTGCAAATCTTGTTTTTACTGAAGAATTCAATTCCTACTAAATAATACTTCCTTTTTATGCAGTACTTTTCTGCTATTCTTAATCACTGTAGCTCTTCATACACCAGATTTATTTACATCACCCAAAGGAAGTAGAAATTACTATAGTTATCAAAACAGACTGCCGTATAAAAATAAACAATTTTTATGTACTTGTGCTAGCTGAACTCTAAGAACTTAGGCAGAATCTCTCTGAGCACTAAAAAATGGTACCCTAACACTTAAAGCAATAATTCAGTAAAGAAAAATGCTTTTATTATTACTTGGGTAAAAAATAAAGTTAGATCATTACGTTGAGCTTACTAACATTTTCAACATAACTAGAGATCACCTAATTCAAGTGTAAACAAACATTTTAGATAAAAAACATGACTTCCTTATACTACTACCGCTACTAGTAGACATAAAACAGTACTTCTGAAGTGATGGGGAAGTAAAACTGGCCTAGGATGAGACTCACCGTATTACATACAGTTCAATACACATCTTAATAGTGGTATCTCTTTATATTTAAATAATATTTGAAATTTTTAAATAGTTTACACATAGTTTGTAATCATAATAAAGTTATTATTTAAAGAAAAGTTAGTTATGTAGATGGATGTAGATTTTCAGTATATTAGCATTTTTTTTACTTTTAATAAAATATAAAAGGACTTTTGTCAAAAGCATTGTCAGTCTTACGTGGATATTAAAAAGAAGCTGAACATCAGCCCTTCATTATTTTTATTATTAACAACCGAAAGGAAAATCTCTTTTTTTGCTAGCAAGAGTTTTGTGCCAAAAATTAATCTACCATTTGCTGCTGACAATCTGCCAGCAGTCTGACTAATGATGCTTTTCTTCACTCAAGAGGGTTCAGAAACTACTACTCACTTTCCAGTCAGCATTTATCACAGTTTCCCAAATACGGTCCTCGCATTAAAAGGAAAACAAGCCAGCTCATCTCCACACACACACACACACCCCTTCACGCCTAAATTATTACTACAGGTAAATAATTTAAAATACTTCAGCAGACACAGACAAGCATTCTTCACATCATGATTATTATGGCTTAATCCTAACGTCATGGTGCACATAAGACTCCCATGAAACCTCCATTCAAACCTGACATAAGAAAACTGAAAGAACAAAATCATAGAATAATAAATTGTTTGGGTTGAAAAAGATCCTTGAGATCATCAAGTCCAACCATCAACCTAACACTGCCAAAACCACCACTAAACCATGCCCCTCAGCACCACGTCTACCTGTCTTTTAAATACCTCCAGGGATGGTGCCTCAACCACTTCCCTGGGCAGCCTGTTCCAATGCTTGGAACCCTTTCAGCGAAGAAATTTTTCCTAATACCCAATCAAAACCTCCGCAGCACAACTTGAGGCCTCTTGTCCCATCACCTGTTACTTGGGAGAACAGACTGACCCCCACCTCGCTCCAACCTCCTTTCAGGTAGTTGTAAAGCTACACTTAAAATTTTATTTCCTACGAGGCTTAGACTCATTATTGGGTTTTTTTCTTAAATTAGTAACAGGACTTACATTCTACTGTGTCTCATTGACATCTGGCCATTCCATACGCTGACACAGACTGCACACACATACATGCACTATCTCTGTTTACTGTTGCCTGCATACCAAGTACTAACTCTTTTTTTGCCTAGAGGATCCCTGGTTATGACTCAGACAATCCTCCTCAAATATCTTCACCGACATCTTGAATTGCATCCTTAGCAGGGCATATAGATAACTAGATAGTAAATTCAGAGGTCCTCCTCTGTATCAGCTGAAACAAAAGGAAGCTGCTCAGCACGAAAGGCTAGAAACACAAGTACTCCAAGCCCACAGGATTTTCAGGTCACGCACAACGGAGAATCCAATCCCAAAGGCCTTGCCTCCCTTAGCAACACCCTTTTAAGTCCAAAAGGTGTCGGAAAAAAACACTCCAACATCCCAAGACCAGGAGAGAACAAACAATACTGCCAGCCTTCAAGCATTGAAACACAGGGGACCCAACAGCAGGCCTCCCAGTATGACCACCTCTAGCATACCAAGCCCACGCCAGTCTGGCGTACCTCTCCTCCCAGACTGCCCAGACCCTACCAGAGACAGCCCCGGTTCCCTGCCTGCATCTCAGCTGTCACTGCTGGTTCCCTGCCACCCACAGCCCTCACCAGTCTCCTTTCCTCTGCAGATTCCATGTTACAGAATAGTATACTTTCTAAAGCATAAATTATTTCTAATGCAGGTGCTCAGGCCAGGTCCCCCCGGGCAGGGTAAGGAACACCAGCCTATGCCTCCAAGAACCAGCAGTCTAAAAAGGCACGACGCTTAATGAAGACTCACACGTGGTTAACACACAGGTCCTTAATTTCTTTGGGGGTTGAGAAGGAAATAATGGGGGATTCTGGGGAGAAGGAACAAGCCCCAAGTAGTACCTTTAATGACAGACTATAAGAAGAAGAAAAAAAAAAAAAAAGTAAAAAAACCCAGGAACATGCAAAGGTGGATGACGTGGAAAAAAGCACAGGCACAAGTACCAAAGTGCTTCCAGAAGAAGGAATTGGAGGCATGAAGCCAATCAGGAAGGGGATACAGTGCCTAATACAATTTTAAAATAACATTTTATGTGCTTCTTTCTGCCACACCAACTTTGTCCTCAGCTTCGAGTTTCTACTGACAACATTACCTTTGTTTACCTGGTTCTCCTCTGAGCATGTGTGTATCTGTCCCCATGCGTGTCTGCACAAACCACAGGCTAACCTACCGCCTTCCGGAGGACACAACACTAAATAGCAATACTCACAACACTGCAGAAAACCATCACAATGCAGCACCTGAAAGCAGTCTTTTGGGGGGTTATTTATAGAGACACAAACGTAATCAGTTTTTAAGGTATGTTTTATATTCTTCTGTTATTACCATTCTATATCCATGAATGTCAAATTTTTAACTGAAAATAACATTTCAAAATATCACCTTTCATTCTTAGAAAATAAAACATTGCAACAATATCAAAATCCATCTCTCAAGCATCTTATTTACAAAAGATTCAAAAGGCATTGCTCAACAGACAGCTACCACAGGAACCTCAAGCACTACAAATGCTACCGGTTATTCTATTTTCTAGAGTTTTTTACAACATTCTCCAAATCAACCACCTACTCTGATTTTTAAACTCTGTCTAGTACTTTGTAGCTGCACACAAGCAAAAGTCTTCCATGTTAAAGCTGTCACAAACCCACCTGACAGCAGGACTGCGAGCCTCTTCCAATGTCAGGTTGATCCTACAGAATGCCAACTATTGCACATTCCACACAAAAGCTTTCACAAACAACTGGCTATTCTTATGCTTATTTTTCAAGTATTTCATTGCTTTGTTAAAGATACCCTCTGTGCATTCAGACAACAAAGGACTTTCAGAAACATTGAAAATTAGAAAATGCTTCACAACAATACTGTATCGTAAAAGCAAAGACACACAAATATTCTTATTAATTCTTATTAACTGACAGCACAAACCACAAACACGCCCATGACTTCCACAAAACTATTTATCTACCTCTACTATCCAAACAAGCTATTGCACACATGCTGCCAGTTGATGCAAACTCAAAACTTACATCATCTAACTCATCTTTGAATCCTCTCATCTTTTTTTTTTTTTAAATCTAGTGGATATATGGTGCCAGGGGGCAAAGGGAGAACAGGCCTGACCCCAACAGTGCAAGCTCCTAACAGACCCCACATCACTTAAAAATGTTCATCAGTTCCAAATTAACCCATGAACAAAAGCCTCTGCTTTCTGCTCTGGAGACAAGAAATCTTGGAACAAAAGCCTCAGAAGAACATTGTGAAAAGAAGTTTAGACTCTTCAGTCTAAACTTTTGGTAGTCACCAAAACTGATCTTCAGAAGATAGTAACCAGCACACGTTGACTACTTGGGTCTCATAAAAAGAACTTAGAAATCACAGGGTTGTCATCTCCTCCCCTCTTACAAGTAAACTCATGCAAAGAAGAAAAATACCATCACATACAGGCACCAAAATTAAACCCACAACACAGATTTTGTTTTTCCATTACAGGGCATACCTTTCCCAGTCAGTCATCATAGTTTCAGGGTGGGTGGTGGAATTGTATTTATACAGCTATTTTACATGCAAGATTCACAATTCTTCATGATCTCTTAGAAGTACTTTATTTTTAGAGGCAGATTTATCCCACCAGGTCAACTCACTCCACCCATCACTTGTTCAAGTATTCTATTTAAAAAAAAGTGAGGAAGTAAAAAAATCTGGGGATCATTTATCAACTTAACATGGGAAGTAAAACTGTTCAGCATTACAGCAACACGTAGAGTTAAATTACCCAAGCATAAACTAGACACTGATATTGATGATGGAGTTCCGACAATATATTTTGATGCAGAATTCACAAAGCTATTCTAAAAATCAGAATAACTGTTGCAAATAATAGCAAGATATTCTGGAAACAGAAGAGCACCCTTTACAATTCAGTTTCATAGTGAAAATTTAATGCAACACTACTTACCACAATGTGGAAGTTCGACAATTTTGAAAGAAACAGAAGTAAGCTACAAGTAGCAAATTTATATTAAGTATATTTTGCATCAACTGAAAAATTATAGAACTCATAATTCTTATGCTCTAAAAGTAAAGACAAAAATATTTATATATACCTAGATTTAGCTCCAAAGACACAAAATTACTCCTGAGTTCAATTAATTCACAATTTTAAGTCAAGAATATCTACAGTAAGAAACTGAATCAAAGTTCTCACACCTGAAGTGAAAGTAGCAAAGAAGGTACCTCAGGACAGTCTGGGTCCTCTATTTGCATACAACCAAATTTTCAAAAGGCCGTATTCTGTAGCACACTAGCAATTCAACTTTGGCTACCTAAAACTGTCAAAGCCAAAACAAATAAACAATGTGCATTCCCCCCCACCCCGCAAAAAAATTATCAGTGAGAGACAGTATAATTGCTCCAAACCTACATGTCAAAGGAAGCTTTTTTGACACATCAGTGTCACTATTTTTTTCTTTAATCTTCCAAAGCTAGTATGCAAATTCAATTATTTTGGTAGCTACACATCCACAAGCATTTGCACGAGTGCCTCACTCTGCAACTCTAATATATGTAAATGGAACCACATTCCTGAATTTATTTTCACCGAAGGTTGAGATATAAAGATTTAACCAAGTAAATTTGACAGACTGTAAATCAGCCTGGCCAGTGTTGCACATAAACTAACTGGTACTTGCGGCATTATACAAAAACATGTAACCTTAACCTTGGGGAATCTCCCACTTGTCATTTTTGACAGAACCACCACTTTGTCACTTGATGTTAATCCTGGACCGTTAGGTATACACCTTACCAACCCAAAGCAAAACTGCCTGCTTACAAGTTACTACTGCGATTTCTAAAAATTTATTTGGGAAAAAAAAAAACAAACAAACCCTGTTAAATTTCTAGTGCAAGATGATTTTTGCCACCTGGTCTGGGTTAGCTATCAAAACAAAACACACTGAAACTTTCACACGGGGCGTGACTCTGAGCACTAACAGCACTGCCACAAAACAAATAGTTAATGCACTCAGACACTAATACTGATTTTATTTTTAGCCCTCCGCAATTCAAAGTCCTCATATTCTGAAGCAAATGAATTGAGATTTGAGATACAATACGTAACACCATGTGTGTCACTGTTCCAGGGATATCAGTTTGAGTATAAACATGCATTTACTAAACAAACAAATAAAAAAAATTAAAAAAGCAAGCAAGCTTTTCTATGTAACTGTGTAAATGATGCTTAATTCAGATTTTTCTCTCCTGGACCGCTTTCACAGAACCTGCCAGCTGAAAAAAAGGTTAACTTCATGACTTAACGGGCTGCTGCTATCAAGTGTGGCAAGTCAGAAAATCCACCTCAAACCGAAGCAGCCCCATGGACTTTGCATAAAATACAATGCCACATTCCACAGCCCAACAACCCACGTATTTATTTTCAGATAAGTTAACTGGTGGCAACTTTTAGAGAACCAAGGCCAAAGCTTCCACGTGTATCTCTAGATCTATAGAAAAGCACTTAAGCCACTTGAACTCTGTGCCTCTGGTCACTGAAACACAATAGCAGCTTTCTAGCTGAACGGCCCAAACCCCAAACGTCAGCACGCATTTCCACCCAACTTCTAAACAACAGTATCTTTCCTGCACCCTCCTCGTATATATAGCTCTCTGACAGTTTGTAATTTTTACTGGATTTGGGGTTTAAATTCCACATTTACGAAACACGGCACAGTGCAGACATATGCAAACTTTGAAAAAAGCGTCCAACACTTCGCAAGTCTATTGACTACATTCAACTTCCAAGAAAGGGAAGAGTAGTGAAATCAGGGAGGAGAGGCCCGAAGAAAGATTTTTTTACTTTTTTTTTTTTCTTAAGAAGGCTTTCCTACACTAGACTTTGGAGTTCTGCCAAAAGTCTATAGACAAT
Organism: Charadrius vociferus; assembly: GCF_000708025.1. Taxonomy (NCBI): domain Eukaryota; kingdom Metazoa; phylum Chordata; class Aves; order Charadriiformes; family Charadriidae; genus Charadrius; species Charadrius vociferus. The sequence goes on along the minus strand of NW_009647512.1, from coordinate 50,249 downwards.
TGGAGAACTAGCAAATTTATGACATCAGATATTCCAAGGAAGTGAAACCTGACTTAACGGAAGTGATTTTTATTCAAGAAAAACAGATATTGAAATAGACATCAACAAAAATATTTTAAGACCCTGTATGGAGGAAGTTCCTTTTTAAAAAGATTTTTAAAAAACATTTAATTACAAGCTGAACCCCACCCAAACACATTTCCAAGTCAATCCATAACAAAACATTTTTGATGTTACTGATATCCCTGATATTCTTTTTTAAAAAGGCCAAAAAAAAAATGTTACTAAAAAATTTTTGTTTAATAATCCTTTTCTTCCTCTCAATCTTCTGAAAAGCACTGCTTGCTGGCATGAAACTTCCAAAGCCTGGAAAACCATCACCAGTCTGAACTGAAGCTTCTGGATGGAAGTTTCCTAGTGACCCGGTGACTGACTCCCAGCCACCTTAATGTATTCCACTTGACTGAGTGACCATTTGACGAGTGCATGGACACGCAATATTTCTTCATATGCAATTCTCCTAAAAGCAAGTGTATTATAAAGTTTTATTTCACCTTTTAATTAAATTTTGAAGACCTACAGTCATGAGAGTCTCCAGCTAATACTGCAAACCACAGGCCAACCAAATGTCTATGGCATCCTTTGTGTATTCACATAACTTTGAGCCCTAAACTACAGTCCTGAAAACATAAATAATGTGGTTACTGGGGGGTTTCTAGTAAAACCCAGCTTCGGGAACTTCCTAAGCCTAAATAAAATTCAGTATCAACAGTGTAACAGCAGCGTGGACTTATAGCATGTAATATTTACTTTGGTTACAATTGTCAATTCCAAATGAACAAAATTCATCAACCTATCTAGTGACAAGAAAAGTCTGTAAATGCAGAAAGTTCTGGCCAAAAAAAAAAACAAAAAACAACCACCAACCCTAAGCCTTCTTGATTTTGGAAGGTATCCAGCATCGGTCTGTAAGCACACATGCGTTGGAGCTCAACAAACCAGCGATTCTGGCATGAAAGGTTTCCGTTTCTCTTTCAGGAACTCTTTGGGACTAATGAAGATTCATTCCCCCCTCAGACAGAAACAGGTCCTCATCTGTGGACGCGCTCAGCTGTCCGTGAAGAAAGCACCCGACGGGAGCGCACCGCCACAGGCACCGCTCTGCGTACCGCCCGCTCCGGCCTGCACTCGGAACGAGCATCTCCCTGCAAATACGCTTCACAAACACTGCTTTCCCTCACGAATTCCTGCGGTTCGGAAGGCAAACAGCGCTCAGAAAGCGAGCTGAAGGCAGCCCGGCGTACCGAGTAACTCACTTACAAACCACACGGCAATCGCTAAGACTCCGCAGCTGGGGGGAGG
>NW_009647512.1:37959-47836 GCF_000708025.1 Charadrius vociferus | reverse complement strand
GGTCGGCTCTGGCCGCAGCGAAAAGGGCTCACCCGAGAGCCGCTTTCCCGACGTGGCGTTTGGAAATCAGCAGGGAAGAGCTCGTTCGAGAGCTCGGTGCCTGCCAGGGACTGCCGCGGCACAGCACTGTCTTAAGAGTCTCGGTGCTGAGCTACGAGGAACGATTGCGTTGAAACTAGTATGTATAAAAAAACCAGGTGGTTTTATCAGGCTTAAAAGAAGCAACCAAAGAACAGCTAGGTACAATGTAACGAGTCATGAACCGACTGACTTTGCACGCAGCCGGCCCCTGCCCACCCACCCGCACCAGCAGTGGCGTTCCTACTGCTTTTAATGAAACCGGGGCGAGGCACGGCATGTCCTTGTCCACGTTCAAAGAGTATGATCATATTATGCATATTTTAACATCCCTATGCTAATAATCATGCTGTATTATTAGTCTTGTCTATTTTTCTCTGTTCATTTTTCCAGTTATTCCAGTTTTGAAAATAGAAAGATGGATAGATTTGCTTCCTCATCAACTTCACTTACCCATTCTCAAGGCACTAAAAACTCATTAAATTTGGATTAGAAACATCTAGAGGATGTTTAGGTGTTTGTTGCAAACAAACCAACCAACCACAACACGGATTGACTGGAAATGTATGGAAAGGACAACGATCTCCCCACTTATTTCAGCGAATGGGATTTTTTGCATGAACGGTGAACATGCAATGCAACGTTTAGGCAAATCTCAGTGGAAGGGCAGAAGTTAATGAGAAATGTTGCCTACCGTGTGTCAGTTGCCTTCACAGCCCGTCTGTTGCATGTACCAATTATTAGTTCCCCTTCCTGCTTTTAACCAGTTCTTTTAAGGCCGCTCTGTACCACAGGCATTGTTTCTGAACGTCACGCTGCTTCTTCACACTGCAGGAGTGTGGTAACTTCGCCTGACTTCCCTTCTTCCTGGAAAAATAAAAAAAAAAAAAAAAGACAATAGATTTCAAATGAAAGTAACTGGTTTATCAGGCAAGCATACAGATCATACAAAGACAGTATCATCTCTATGGATCGTGTCCTATATGATGATGTGTAGTTCAGCACATTAAATAAAAGAGACAAGTGGCTCAAAGTTTATATTGCTACTGAAATATATTTCTGAAAAATAAAGTATTAATGAAATCCAGCAGTGCAAAAAGTCCCAGCTACATAGTTTTCAAACCATTCTAATACTTGTGATTTTGACATTAAATATTCCAGATAGTCTTGGCCTAGATATTCAAACCTTGGCTTGCCAGTTGGCCTCACTGATGACAAATGGGTTTGTGCCTGGAAAGGCTAGATAACGTTTTTTTCTAGAAAAGAACTATTTACTCTGGATCTCGCAGCACTCGGTGGTTGTTCTACAGGATTCAGTGCAATTTTTGTAAAGCGTAAGTCAACTAAGTTGTGATTTACTAGACTGAGCAGAGGGCTACGATCTAGAAACTTCAAAATCTGTTTACTGCGCTGCCGTCTTTTAAATTGAATAGTGATGCCTTGAATTGTCTGTCATGCATAAAGCCCAATCACTTCAAAATTGTCTTGTATAGACAATTTCTGCTATATCTACGAATAAACTTCAACGAAATCAGCCCACAGAGTTTTTGTGTAGGGCTGTAATTCCTGACCTCAAATTTCCTTTCCATTTTGTATTTTAATGCCTCCAAATACAACATCAGTGTTTAGCAGTGGGAGTAAAGAGATCCCAATCACTAGTTATCAACATATTTCATATTATAGTCGATCAACTTGCATGATATTCATGTTCTTGTCACACATGGAGTTGTTATGGACAGTGTGTGCAATATGGATAAAGAACTTGTCTTGAAACATCTTAAAGAAGCATTTTTATACCCTACGTGATGGTGAAAAAAACCCCCAGACTTTAAATACAATTTTAATTTTCAATTTCCTTATCTTTAGATTCTCTTCCCACCCCCCTTCACAGAACTACAAATGTTCCATTATTCTCCCCCCAGGCTATTGTTACATGTGTTCTCCGTATAACAAAAGGGGTTTGTATAAGAAGGCTGTATCTGAGTCATGTCTTCGCATCTGAAACAGCTGTACACCTAGGGGACATTCTTGGTCACTTGAAAATGTGTCATTTTCAGCATTCTGGGCCTACGTTATTTTAGCCCTGTGTCTGCAGTGCCTACATATCTGCAGACAACACAGAACTGTGGCAGCAGACCCGGACAGAGGGAGAAAGAAAGTGGAAATGCCACATGAAGGATGTTTGGCCTAAAGTACATAAAAGCTGGTCTGAAAAAAATTAAGTTAGTGAGTGTAAAGGGCAATGATCCAAAACACAGCCAAATATTGGGCAAGAGATGCTTAGAAATCATTTATTACAAAACTTAAATGCTCATAGCAACTTGCTAGTGTCTGATACTGTGATACAATGGCAACATCTACAAACCAAATCAGCTTTGGGTAGTTAATGCACAAGAATGTTTTGTGGTGAATACAGAATAACATGAGAATCCCTCATGAGTATTTCTTTTCTTAAAAAAAAAAAAAAAAAAAAAGAAGTTACATTCAAAACTGTGTGAGCAATGGTAGAGAGAACAGTTGTCACCATGCACTGCACGGACATTCTTCTGTGAGCATGTTGCCTGCTGTCATCCAAATAAAAGGCTTCAGAACATCTTGTGTATGAAAAATAACATGACAGTCTCCTAAGTAGTCACTAGAGAAAAGCCAGTTTGGATTACAATATTCAAAAAATATCTTATCTGGAATTCACAAAACTGTCATCTCATATTTTAAGTCCTTCCTTCATCTATACTAGAAAAAAAAAGCATCCCCAGTTGCCTAAGGTAGTAATTGGTTACCATTTGGGGGACAGAATCTCTCGCTAGTCACTGAAATTTAAGAGGTGTTAATAACCAAGCAAATAATTTTGTCATGACTATTTCAAGCCACATGTTTAGAAAAAATAAATCACAAGAACTGGGTTTAACTATCAAAATCTATACTTAATCTCCCAAAAAGGAAATACTAAGAGATTCCCAAGGAATTTTGTATGATGAAGGTACCACTACTAAGTCTATACATGATTTCATGTATTAGGTTAAGTACTACAACACATATACATGACATGATAGAGAAGATACGGTATGCAGATAGCATGATCCCGTAACCGTCTCACCTGATAAATAAAAGCTGGCCTGTTAGACTGGACCTTCCCCATCTCTGCCGATGTTAGACCAGTCTGTGAAACCAAAGCTGGCCATTGCCCTTAGGGCCTCTCTGGGTGCACTGATAAAGCGCTAATGGCACGGTGCAAAACTCAGCTTAACACAGTAGCTCAATTTTTAAGTGTGACATTCCCTCAGAGGTGTTCTGTACAGTACGTTGGTCTCTTTTCCTGCGCTTGCACCAGCGTGTGTGTCTATAATAAGCTTCTCTTTGTTTCTCACACTGACTCCGGTGAAGGGGGAGGCAGCAGCAAATAATGGACTGAGTGACATTCAGTACCAGACTGCAAATGCAGATGTCGGACAAAACGGATGCTGAATTTGGCTAATGAAGCTACAGCCTGCAGCAAGAACAAGCAGCTTTTAACAGTGCTTTGCTAAACCAAGTTATTTAATAGGTGAAAAAGTTCTCTGAGAACTTATAGCATACGTATGGGAGCCAGAGCAGCAAGCAACTCTGTTATCTACAGCAGCACCTCAAATAGCCAGCAGCACTGACATCCAATATTCAGCATCCTGGCACTTCACTGTTCCCCCTACAGAACTGGGTGTCTGAGGCCTCTCATTTTAAAGTTTTAAGCCTAACTTAAATGACATAAAGCCACTTGAAATAGAGGGCCTCTTCCTCAACCTCCGTGACCTTCCCTGGCCGCTGTAACACCCCAGAAGTACCAGCATGTCAGCTGATTCACCCGTCAAGGCAGACCCAGCCCTGCTGGGAGTGAGTGGGCTCAGCTCCTTCCCCTTTTCCCCGCTCGGGCAAGCTGCAGGAGTCGGCGTGCAGCAGCAGGTCCAAGCTGAAGAGAGGCTTTAACCCACCAAAGCTCTCCTCCTGGAGCGTCGGCTTTGCTTGTGATCCCACAGAGCGGGGATCCCACTGCTTCTCTCGGGCTCCCTAAGTCTGGGCTGTGGGCTGGGGCAACTGGAAAGGAGAGTCCCTCTGCACTGAGGCTGCAAGTGTGCAGTAAGAGTTGGGAGCTGAACCCTCCCACTCTACCCTGTAAATCCGCACCAAGAAGGCACATCGTCATATTGCTTCCAAATCACAGATGCTCCGTAATCAGGAGCTCTTAGGCAGATACTTTTAAACAGTGGCATTCTTGATCAATTTATACCAATTCTCTTGGAAAAAAGCAGCATTTTTTTTATACCACTTATCTATAGAGAAATCAGTTGAAAGAACTTAGTTGTCGCTAATACTATACTATAGCAAATGGATATGTAGTTGTTTATTTCCTGCATCTGCTCATGGCAAACAGAGGTTTTTGGGTACGGGCGCACTTTCCAAGACAGCTTGTTCATGAGGTACGCAGACATCCATCTTATATCAGCCAGTGAAGATCAAAAATATTGCTCAGAATTAGGAAGAGTAAGGTGTTTACAAAGATCAACAGCATCCTGAAGTGGCTGGCTGACTTTGCTGCTCCATTCTCTCTCTCTCTAGAAATATCTCTACATAGTTTTTCATTTGTCCAGTTTCATAACACAGATTTTTGCAAAATCGTTCCATTCATCAATACAAAAGAACTTCTTTCATCAAAAGCATCTTGAACAGCTACTGCCTAGTAGAACCAAGACTTCTGTCTCACACACCACACGGGCAAGTCTCCCATCAGCTATTATCTCCTCTGCCCACTTTATGGGTCTGACCTCTTACCCAATATTAACATATTTTTGTAATAAGAAGCAGCACTGGATTGTTAGAATTGCCAGTTTCAGATGAAGCACTGAGTTCCCTTGTGTTATTTCTGCTGAGTTTTCTAATCAAATATAAAGGTCCCATGACACATTTTGACAAAAAGTAGGGCACAGCCGGCTTATTTATTCTTTTACTAAAAATAGGCTTCAATGTCCAGCAGGTTGTAATGTGTTAGATAGCACTTCAAGTGTAATAGCTGCTGTACCTGCCTCGATACAGCTATATCACCAGCTCATCTTTGCGATATGCTAATTAAGAAAAGCAAACATCAGGCTTCACAATTACTTTAGTAGCTCCATTTTGCTAAAATGCTTACTAGGATTAGACTGTCTAACAGTCTAATCCTAGTAAGAGGCAATAAATCCTGAAGAGGCAATAAAATACCTTCTTACCCTTACAGAAGGAGTTTCTGACACCCTTCCAAGCTCAGCGCAGCATGTTTTACATCTCTTGGGCTAATGGCATATCATTATTCTCAGCCAGAGGCAAAGCCTAGGAAGAGATTCATTATGCAAACCGGAACACAAATGATTTAAAGAAAGCCTGTATCTCTCCCACCTTCTTTACATATTTATTTTCTAGACGGCCTTTTTGTTAAGGCTGTTCTGATAACAGAACAGACGTAACAACCGTGAAAATAAATAATGATCATGAATACTATTGAGTCTATCACACTTTCTAATGACTATGGGTATGAAATACTCTATATTAATATAATTTCTGAATTTGGCCTTGCAGAAGACTTTCAACGGATGTTTTGTCAATTTTGCTTCGGGAAGCTCATTGTCCACTCACAATGGTGGAAGTCAAGGTTAGCAAGACTTCATCTTGTGTAGAACTGCCATAAGAGAGAAAACACAGTCTTCGGCCCCTAAATTACACTGACGTAGTTACCCTTTGAGTCGAATACATTTACTGACCAGCAGTACACAGTGAACATCACTTCTGAATTTCGTCATGTGCCATTTGCGAAGCATGAAAGACTTGCTCAAAAACAAATCCTTCTTTATCTCACACAAGTTACATGTCATGTATAAGCCAAAGAAAGATAGCAAAGCAAATGTGATATATTACTGCTACCGTAAAACACAGGTACTGCATTAACATTTCTCTAGCACGTGGAAAAACATGATCACTTTAATCTCATTGATTATTACACACTACTAGAAAGCCAGTCCATCTGTATCTATCTATACCTACGTATGAGAGCAAACTGAAAAAGTTCACGTGAAATTTTAAAAAACAGTAAGCACAAAGAAACCCCAAATACTACATGCAACATCATTCCTCTAAAAATATCAAGTCTTAGCTACAAATGGACTATTATTTTGAATCCCTATTTAAAAATCTCAGATTTTAATTTCTTCCCTCTGATGAATGCGTTACAATTTTAATACTACTTATGAGTTTCTATTTTTAAAAAGGACTATCAAAAATACACATATCTAGCAGTTAGGTATTCAAAAAGCATTTCTAGATTTCTTACTAAGGATGTCTCAAGCATCTAGAAGCCTCTCTAATACTAATTTATGAGCACCTAATCACATCAATGTTTCTTTTGCTCTAAAACTGTTCTTCTACACTCAGATGAGTGCAAACAGTCGCTAAGACACACTGAAATCAGTAAGGACCAAGATTATTCAGTGCTCCGCTACAACAAACAGAAACACTTTCACCTCATGTTTTACTCATTTAACTTCCCATGATCGGGAGCCATAAGTCCCACCCTCCTAAAAAACAGTCCTCTGACACATTTCAGAACAGCACCCACAAATTGTTATCAACGGGCACTGCGCAAGCAAGACAGGAGAGATTCTGGGAATACTCCTAAGATGCCAGTACATAGTTTGAAGCAATACGCCCCACAACTTTTTGTTGCTAAACAATCCAGTCATCCTGAATCAGGAAGAGTCATGTTATTTCTAGGAATTACATTTTAGACAGTTTCTTCAAGCTCCATACGCATCATCATCATTTTTAGTCCTCAATAGCTAACCTTGCTAAATCTGGCTAGGTGCCATAAAAAAAAAAAAAAGTTGCGGCATAAGAGGAAAAGTGTATTATTATTACTTTCAAAACTAACAAATTAAGCCTGCCTTACTATTTCAGAAACTCCAGGCTTTGTGCTAAATCACTTTTTACAACAATGCTTCCAGGTATTGATTAACCAAATCAAAATACGTGTCTCTTTCACCCACTGTCTGGCAACCTATCACAACAAGTCTGAAAGCTTCATTTATATGACTCATACGCCTTTAGATTAAACAACTATGCAAATGATGCCAAGTCTCTATTTATCATAGCTTTGTCAGTGAAACAAATCATTCAGCAGGTGAATCATGAAATTACTGTCTGTGTGGATGCTAAGTAAACACAGAGGGAAGCAGACAGATGCCAGCTTAACTTCACGCTTCCCAATCTATTTCTCCTTCGCTGTATCACTGTGGCATTGCTAATATGAGCAGACGAGCCCTTCTTGCCTTTTTCTCAACACTCAGCCCATTTGGCTGCAGTTCAGAAAGTCCTTTAGACACATCAGGAAAACTGAAGCACATGCTTAAGTGGTTTGCTCGGGAGAGAGCGCTTGCTGTGTACGCCTCTGAGAGGGAAAGTTGGGTTTCATTTCCAATACGAGAAGTGCATCCATTTGAATGGCCCCAACATTTAGCACGTAGCTCTCCTGCTTGGGGAAGGGGGGTAGGAGGCTTATAGGGGGCTTTTGTTGCAATTCTGCTGTGCAATGAAGAAAAACTGACAGGATATCCCTGCTTGGAGAAGGGCTAGCCGTCTGGGCAAGGTTAGGTCACCTTTGCAAGAGAACACATTCCAGCAGTTCATAAAAATGTGGCTGAAGAGCATTTTTTTTTTATTCCTGGAATGTACCTCATTGCCAAAGAAGGTAGCTATGCTCAGAAAAATATTCCGTGGGGAGCAAACGAATTCTTCTGCAAAGCCATTCCTCCCTGCTCCACCCCAGCTGACATTACGCAAGTTGAATAATGCATGTCAAGGTATTAAGTAACATGTAAACATTTCCAGTAAATGTTTCTGCTGCAGGCCTTGGCTTAACTGGTATTGCTTCCCTCTGTGATAGTGGAAAAGCAACTTCCTCAGTTCTTCTGCACCTAAAGCTTAATATTAATGAAGCATTTCCTACCAATTACTGCCTGGAGTCTTCTTCCTCCCCTATCTCACAATATAGATTTTAAAACCCTTGAAAACTTATGTAATGAAGCCTTACTCAGAGATGTCCTTCTCTGAAAGCCTCTGATTGGCCCTATAGCCTATGCAATGGGATATCTTGATGTCCCAAAAATATTACAGTTCTGGTAATACATTTAAGGACAAATGACAAATTCCAATCAGAAACAAGTTGGCTTCTTCTCATACCCCCAAGGAGGTTTTATGTGAACCCCTGGCTTCCCATCATGAATTGTCCAACAATATTCTCCCCTCTCCCCCCCCCGCAATTTTGAGACTGTGTATTTTCACCTATTTTTTCCCAAGGGTGTGAGAGCACAGTGTTGGAAGCCACAGTCCATTTCAATCTGGTAGAGGAAATCCCCTTGGCATTTAGTATTGCTTTAGGCATGCATACTGTTTGCACAGCATATGCCAGTAATTCCTTTTCCTTTACTGCCTATGACACTCCACAACAGGGGCAAACGCAGTTCTGAGCCAACAAACCAAAAGGGGACTTGCTTAAAAGCTAAAACATCACTGGGATGAAGATGGGCTCTCGAATGGCCTCCATGAGACTGAGAACCATTAGTCCCAAAGGAGAACTGCCCAAGGAAATTTCTGGGATTTTCCACTGGAATTTGTACTTTCCCAAAGGGTTTTCTGTAGGAGAGACTGACCTAGGGTCAAGTATCTGAGGAACTCCCAGGAAACAACACCAAATTCCACTCTGAACAGTGCTTAGGCAAAAACATTGAAGAGAGCTGTTAAGTAGGAAGGTAAAGTCATGCATTTTCTACCAGTTTTTCCAAGTATAAATTATTTCTTTTAATGTCTGCACAGGGCTGAGGGTTGTGGGGCAAGTTGGAGTGTTCTCCTTTGCCTAAGTGGATCGTTTTCCTGGCAATCAAACTTGCAGCCCAGCTGAGGACATGACACCGGCAGCACTGAACATTAGTTAGAACCAAGGGTCTCACAGATCCTCAAAAATCTTTCTCAGTACACAAAGAGGCTTGAAAAGAAAAAAGCTCAACTGATCTTCCAAGCTGAAAGTATGGCAAACTAACACTGGGGTTTAATGCAGTTTTGATAGGAGTTCATAAGCAATGGCACACAGAGTCTTCTGGCATAACAAGACGTAAGAACATCCAAAGACCAGGATTAATAACCTGTTTTAATGTTTACTGATCATTTGGCTCCAATACAACTTTTTGGAAGACTGTCTTAAAGTGAAATTAGTTTCCCGGGCTTCCTTATTGAATTGCAACATGACTGCTCCCAGAGACGAACTGCAACTAGTAAGAAATGTGCTCCTGTTTGGCCAACACACGGAAAGCAGAAATACCAGAGAACCACCTCCTCCAAGCCCTCTTTCCCCGCCCGGCTTACAGCAGCAGCCTTTTTCGCCTGATCTCCCCCATCCGGATGAGAAGTAATGGGCTAGTGGTACTGAATATCACAGTCCCCAACCCCAAGGCTCTTACTTGGCTGCCCACCTCTGTATGATAACTGCACCACCGGTACCAGGGATTGCTCAAAGAAAATAAAGCCTAAGGACACAGAAATTATGGCCGCCACAGCAAAATCAGATCACAGTAACGTGAACACTCTTGTGCGCACCTCAGTAGCTGATGTGGGCCTATTTTTATGTCTGGGCCGATCAGGACAGGCACAAAGCAAAAACCATGCCAGAAAGAGCCTGTCCTGCCCAGAAAATTGTTTCCAGCAAGGCAGCAGCGAGTTAATGATTGCATTACGGCTATCACAGGAATGA
>NW_009647512.1:26143-37924 GCF_000708025.1 Charadrius vociferus | reverse complement strand
TTGAATGCTACTTCCCTGCTGCTTTTAGTTCCCCCACAGAAGAGGAACTATTGGAAAGACCAAACTATCCACACACACCTTTGGAGAAAGCTTTGGCTAGCCACTGCTGCTTTCCTAAGAAAGAGTAACTCACTGCATTCTTTATTCTTCTTTATAGTGTGAAATAACCTTTCTTTGGTGAAAGGCTAATAAAACTACCGATTTCCAGACTTCTAAGAACAGGGCTAAGTGGACTCTCAGAAAGACCAGTGGTTTCTACACTTTTCAAGAAATTATATTCAACCGCAAAGCTGTTTATTTTTCAGCGAGGGCACTGAGGGCACCAAGGCTCAGGTATAAACTCCCTATACAGGGAGGAATGTGATGCGAGCAGAAGAAATGCATTTGCTCTCTCTTTTTTCCCCTCCACCACCATACAATTTTCTAGGCAGGACTGGCTCTTTCTGGCATGGTTTTTACTTTGTGCCTGTCCTGATCGGCCCAGACATAAAAATAGGCCCACATCAGCTACTGAGGTGCGCACAAGAGTGTTCACGTTACTGTGATCTGATTTTGCTGTGGCGGCCATAATTTCTGTGTCCCTAGGCTTTATTTTCTTTGAGCAGTCACCGGCACTGGTGCTGCAGTTATCATGGGCGCAAACAAGAAGCGTGTCCCCCAGCTCTTGCCCGGAGACATCTCTACAGGGCGCCGGGGCAGAGGCCAGTGTCTGCCCCAGGCTCCACACCAGCAGCGCCTGGGATCGAGCGGGACATGGTACTGCAGGCAGAGAGAACAGGGGCTTTCCTGAGGGCGCTTCTTGGTGTCCACATCGCAGACGCGTATAGATGTACATAATGCACACCTCCCTGCAACTTCACAGCAGTTTGGCCTTCTATCTTTTAATACATTGAAGAAATGACAGCCCTCATCCTGACATCCACCATAAGCTCGTTGTTTTAAAGCAGTGTCTGGCAGGACTAGAGCAGCTGCTGCGCAGCAGTAGAGCCTCTTAGCCCTCTTTGCACGAGTCCAGAATACCACATCCCGCCAGGGAGCGGGGAGCAGACTCATTATCCCACAGATAATGATGACTGCAAGAAGGCCAAGACTGGATGACAATGAGAGCCCATAAACATTTGGCATGTGGAAATGTTTACATACCTGTCTACCCATAGATCTGTATCCATACTACTGTATGCTAACTCCCAGAGCTTCGAGCAGAGGACTTTGGCAGGCCTATTTCTGCTGCAGTGATCCATATCTTAAACTGCAGTGAGCTGCTAAAGCAAAGCAGTGATGTAATGCCATTAAACGAGAGCACTCTGCCTTTAACCATCCCATGGAAATCCAACAGCATTTCTAATGCCACCATACAACCGGTACAAGCACAGAATAATTTAAACTGAAACTTCAAGCACACCCCTTACCTTATCATTAAACTACATTTAAATTTCTTTTGCCATGTACAACTTCAAGTTAGGGTCAATCAATTATAATGTGGACTAGAGGGATATTTCATGATGGTAAAAAAGTGTCAAGTATCAGCTCTCATGAACCTTAAAAATGCAATCTTTGTTCTCAAGCACCTTTAACAACAAATACATCCAGTACCTAGAGCAGCCACAATACAGAAAAAGAAATCTTTTCCACGTTGTAGAGAAAAAAAGTCTCTATTTGTGAAATATTGCCTGTTAACTTAACAGATACTATCCTGTGCCAATTTCTGCATGCAACACATCCAAAATAACCTCTTAAAACACTATAATTTAACATTAGTGCTTTCCTCCTATAATTTAACTTAAAGATGTATACTTAACCTTTAAATCTTGACTCTAATACTAAATATTCCTTTGAGAGAAAGTCTCGAGTAAAGTATTAGAGATGCGTACCTCATCTCTTCTAACTTTAGCCACATCTCAAACTACCATTTTTCACAGATATATGTTAAAAAGAAATATACATAGATATGGAAAATGAGGTCCTGCTACAGGATGCCAGGTTTTCTATCATACAATATGCCATTTCACTTTGTGGCTTAATCATTTGACACAAACCTAAGTATTGATGCTCAGCTAAATAACCATTTACCATAAACATACCTTGAAAAACTGAGCATGATTTTCTTTTGTTGATTTCTCTCCTTCCCCCACGACAACAGCTGAGGCAAGAGACGTGCACTTCTATAGGGGCTTGGCCATACGAACTCTATTAAAAACCTGATTATTTCAAGTTGTTAAAGATCAGGTGATAACCTCCCTCAAAAGATGAAAAAATATGCACAGACCCTAATTAGTATCTGATGAAGAAGTGGGGCTGAATTAGACTGATAAAAAACCTGAATTAGAATAATGCGTAAACCCTGAATTAGAATAATAATGTAGGGAGACTCAACAAAAGATGCTTTGTGTTTCTCATTACGGCCGGTAACAAGTGCGCCGGGGGCCTGCCCCTTCCAGCGCTGTAAGTACGCACAACATTGTAATCGTGCACTACTGCCCTTCCACATCCTGTGAAGATATACCCGAAAGGCGCTTTTGTAGTATAGCTGAAAAGGACAAACCAGTGTCCCATTCTACACATCCTGCCTGAAACAAAGCATTTTGAAATAAACCCTTCTGGACAAACTCTACAGAAATCCCGGTAAGATAACTCTTAACATAATATTGAAGCACAGGCAGTCCGAGATCGCATGCACGTTTTGCTGCATAGTGGGTGCACCTGTGGCATTGCCTGCAGACTATCAGAAACCTCAGCTATCATAACACTGCTCCTCCCAGCCTTTACAGCAAAAGTGAGTTCTCTCTTCTACCTGCATGTCGCACTGATGGGACCAACGTGCTGTTGCAGCCCATACAAATGACCAACTCACTCAGTAGCAAACAACTAATCTGCATGTTAGCAAAGTGCCTTGCGCTTAGCAAATGATGGCACACAAACACATTAGGATTAGATTTAAGGCTACTAAAGTCAGGAGGCTACAAATGAATGCCTGTATAACGAGTTTGTTGCCAGTTCTGCATTACTGCAGTCGCTTCATTCATGTTCTTTGACAGCCGGTGAAATACCGAGTATCTTAATTAGCAATCTACCTCTTTAATGCACAGAAAAACACAATTTGTTTTGCTCTCTGGGTCTGTAATGATCGATTTCACATACCGACACATGTAACCTCACACGCGCGAGCAATCCTGCCGAGTTCAAGCATCTTTCCAAACCAGTCTGTGCTCAGCGCATGTCAGATTCTGTACAGTTTGCCCTTTTCCAATTCATACCATTTGTTTATAGCCTTTCCATCTAGTTGACTATGATTTTCCACAGTTTCAAATTCACCTTTTTCCTTTCATTTTTTCCTATCTGATGTACATTGTAATTACATTAAGGGGAAATTTATTAAAGAACTAGCTTAACTCAATTTCTTTCCACAGTGTTTCTCCAAACTGGCCGGCTGAATGTGACCTTTTCAAAGATACTTGGCAGAAGACTGTCATTTGTAAAATTATTTTTCCAGCTTTTGTCAGTGTGAGTATTAAAACCAGTATCAAATGATTTTTGTTACATCAGATCAAAAAATAGCCTCTAGCTGAGCCGACACCTTTTAGTATAACCCCTTAAAACTGCATGAGACAAACGTAGTACGCCGTGGAAAAAACACAAAAGTCTGTTTTGTGGCCAAAATTCCGCCTAGACATAGAGCAGGAGGGGGGAGAAAAATTATATTTCTTGAACAGTATTTCCCATGTGTTTCTTAAGAATGCTTTTCTTTCTTAATCTCAAATCAGCAGTGGTCTCAAATCAACAATGCTAGATCTCAGCTTGATGAGATCTGTTGAAAATATAATGGAACAACATCTCATTCTGCTGCCCTGCAAGTAAGTTATGTGTCCATGGCACATGCAGAAAAAGGTTTCTTACAGCTTTTATTAATCACTGATTGGTGTGTCGGTTCCGGATGCTAGGGTGGAATCAGGAGAGCAGTTCAAACGTCTTCTTACAGTTGCTGCTAAATCGTAACTATTTTGAAAGACTGAGTATGACAGGTCAGAGAGAGGAACAAAGAGTTTTATTCATGGAAAATCTTACTAGCCTTCAAAGCAAGTCATATGAGAGATATATGAATACATATATTTTTATAGCTCATGCCTAAATTAGAAACAAGATTAAAAATCTCAACGTCCCTCATGAACTCCTTCCCTTCTCTCCACACTCTCCTATTCATTTTAGATGATACACTGTCCCCTTTCTTTTTTTCCTCCTCTTTTCCCTTGTCCCTCCACTTTTCCCATCCTACTGCATTTTGACTTCATGTTCACTTGTAACCAAGTTCTGGGTTCAGAGATGTGATGCACCAAGTTCTGAAATTTTGGAAATCTGGCAATTCCCAGCTATGAAAAGACCTTCCCATCTTGCCTCTCCCAAACAAGCCATTAGTAAAAAGCACACGAGGATAAAACAAAAACAAATAGCAAAACTTGAGACTGCTTAAAATTACGGTGTTATCTGTCCCGAGTGTTCCCAGTGTAAAGCAAAGTGAACAAACTACACTGACAGAAGTCAGTAACAGATGCAGCTTAAACTGTCTAGGATCATTTTTAATGTTTTAGTTCTAGAAAGTATGTAGAAACCATAACTACACGACTGTGCCAGAAATCCCAAGGGACAGGGCTGCCTTCTCAGGGCACAGCTGAACTCAGCCTTGCTGCAGGTTCTGGCTCAGTTATTTTATCTCAACCAACCTGCCTGTGCCTCCCCATGACTGCCTCAAAATAACTGTAGTAACAGAATATTCAGTAATGGGACTTACGCTTGCTTGTATTTTAGAGGCGAAGAAAATAAGAACATTCCACGTGTGCCACGTGCTTCTGCTGCTACAGTGTGTTTTCACAAATCTGTAGAGCTTCAGAGAGAGAAAGTACTTTTCGCTGGCAGCCTGAGCGCCGGCTGCCTGCAGCGCCTCTGCCAGTGACCGCTACCCGAGAGCCCGAGCGTCTCTGTGAAGCTCCGGCTAGCGCAGGCAGACGACTGAGCTTTGGGCAGAACCACGTGGAAAGAGCCTTCTTTCTGGTTCACTTACCACCGTGAAACGTTTCAGAAAACAAGCCCAGCATTTGTGTCTGCTGCTTCACTTTGCAGGTGTCTCCTCTGTCTGCTAGGTCCTGTTTTGGATCAGAAGGCTTTGGCGCTGCCTTCTTTATACATTATGTCCTCAGCCCACTACAAAAGGCAGAGAGCCTTGTGGGAACACAGCCGCTACCAGCCCCTTCAGCTTCCTCAGACACTCATACAGCAAGGCTAATGGCATCGCGGTTCTGACAGCACAGCTCTAGGGGACGAGGACAAGCGGTGCACGTGCATCCAAATGTCAATATTCAAACCAAATGGTAGCCCCACACGTAAGGTACACGAATAATCCAATGATAACCCAACAAAATTAGCATGAAGCCAGAATCTAGCTCTCCTAAGCAAGCTATGTTCCAATATACTTCATAACAAGGCAAGAAATATGCCAATTTAATGCGGTAGACATGAATGAGAAAAATTGTCAGAGGCAATTCACTAGGAAAAAGGCCATTTCCTCACCCTCCAACTTTTGGAACTAGCCCAGGACAAGCTAACTGGGTGAGGCAGAAATGCTAGCCGCTCAACCAGCTGAAGGGGCGTGCGTGTGTGTGAATGAAAACTGTTTCTATATGAATACTTAGGGTCATCCAAACTGAGTAGCTACGCTAGAAACCACTTTTGCGTGCTTGGAGAATTAAAGTTTTGAAGTCAACCAGGGCAGTCATTTTCTGAGGTGTAGTAAAATACAGATAGCAACTTTTGACTTTGAAAGAAGACATAATGAGAGAGAGAGAGGCAAACTTCTAGCTGGGTGAAAAACTCTGGCTACACAAACACCACCCTCTAAAAGAGGCAGCTGCTCAGATTTACATCCATGTAACAGAACAGAATTTAAACCAGATAGTTAGGTACCCCTAAATGGTACCGACCACTTCATTGGTAGGTATAAACAAGTTTACAGCCTCAGAAGATTGCAATCTCTGTTGCCATACAGGAAAGGAAAATCGTTTCTTTTAGAGGAACTCAGAGTTACTCAACAAAATTAATCTTCTAAAACAGGAAATCCCTGCCAACACAGGTGGAACTATAATACGCTGGCTGTGCAGCTGGGGAACATGAAAAATGGGATTTCCGTGTTTCCATCTCACCCACCAAAAACAGAGCACAAATACTGTAGGTAAAACATGCAGCTGAGAAATCTGGGAAAAAAAAAAAAAAAAAAAAAAAACAAAAACACAATCAAGTAAAAAAATGAACAGAGGACTGTAAAAGTCACTAAAGCCATTCATAAGAAAGTTCACTGCAGTATTAACTGAGGTTCGAACCCTCCTGAGGAAGCTCCCATCACTTTGAGAGCTTAGGTATAGGGCAAAGAAAATTAATCTGAATCTGTATTTTAAGAAACAAAGTTGAGAGGACACTTTGCTGACTTCTGAGGTCATCTGCACTCCTTAAGGAGCCCTGTAATGTGTACTGACAACACCAGCTTCTCTCGGCCATCTCTTTGTTCTCTATAATTGGTATTTTAAAATACAGTTTACACTGTTACTTGCTGGACCACACCACAAAAGATGACTGCCAGTCAGACTGCCAGGATAGACATTTCTTTGCCATTGAAATGTTACTCGGGTTAAAAGTCAAGACAAGAAATAGACATTTTTAATATTTACTTGCCTGCAGAATTTTAACTAGGGAGGCGTGTAAGAAAAAGGGATATAAGCAGTTATCTACATGGCTTCACATTTCTGTGTTTCTAAGCAGAAGCAAAAAGACCAAGGGACACGCGGAGATGATGCATGTCACCGCTGCCCTGCACACTCTGCTCTGAGCACTGAGGCTGTGTTTAAGTTCAGCTTAGGATAAACAATGCTTTTCATGACAGCTTATTTCAAGTTCAACAAAGCCATTTGTACCAAAAGACCAACAGAGGGTAGATTTCAGTGGAACTAAAAAAAAAAAAAATGTCTACAGTGAAAACAACTAACACAAATAGGAGCACCAAAGCTTTGTTTAGACTACAGAAAGTTCATCAACTCACCGATAAGGAGCTCTAAGCTTGGCATACCGAAAGGTATGTTTTCATCAGGAGAGTAGTGCCTCGCTATAAAACAACCTTAATACTAGTAGCCATATGAAGTGCCCCTCACTCATCTGATGCCCCAAAACAAGTGAGTAACTAAACCAAGAACAGATTAATTTCCTTTAACTACAGATATATACATATGTACCATCACCACACCCACTCACTGAGGGAAATGATAAAGATATTTACTATTAATACAAATAACCAGGGGGGCAACATTTTTTCCCTTTATTTTTTTTTTCCCCTTTCCTGCAGATCCACACAAGTAGCTCTGTATTTAGACTATTAGAAGGCTAAGTTTTTGCCTTCTCGCACACATATATTTCAGGCGATGTGATAGATGGGTATTCACATTATTATGCTACTTTCTCATGACTCATATTTTATTGCCCCGGTTTCAAAAGCCATTGAACCCATGGGACACTTTAGTAGTCAATATAGTATGGTACCGCACAGCAAATGCACACTTGGAAATTAGCTGAATACATGCATTGGAGGCAGTAAAATGAGTAAGATTAGATAGCTGGTCTTTCATTTCAACCTGGTCACTAGTTTCAGCAAGAAACTAATATATATTCACCAAAACAAATGACCATCAAAGCCACAAAAGCAATTTAATGCTTACACGTATGCTGACAATATTACGTCAGAGCTGTGAGTAAGTCGCCAAAGGAGGCTGTAGGTAGCAAGCTTGTCCAAAACATACATATCCTCTTCACCAACATTAAGTCCATTCTCAGTCTGGCCTCTGTAATTCAGGCTGCTACACTCAGTATTGAAACTAAATACACAGGAACAATTGAAAATTTTTCCTCCTGGCCATATCAGTGAGGGAAGGTGTTTAATTGAAGGAGAAGACAAAAATTACCCTGTGATTTAATAGACATGTTCTTCCTCTTAAGATGGATTGATAAGTCACAGAATTTAACGTAAGGTAACTTTGCAGTGTTGAGATAATGTCATCATGTTTTGCTTTCTACAAGACAAAATGAAAGCCTTGGGTTTGGTCACTATGTTAAGTAAGGGGGAAAATAGTATTTTAAATAAAAAGCTATCCTAAATTCCTGGCAAATTACAAGGTTTAGGTCAGCTCCAAAAGGAATGTGTGTCAGCTGGAAAAGGGCACCTCTGTGAAAGAATAATAACAATAATGAAAACCAACCTCTTTAAAAAGTAGAAGTAATGCTTGTTGAATTTATCATCACCTGCAAAACTGGTTATGTTAATAATCCTTCACATTACGCCAAGTAGACTGAAAACAATTAATAGTTCACAAACAACCTTCCCACAGAAGTTTCAGTGCCAATGTTGTTTTGGCTGATTACAATAAATAAAAAATACAATCCCAAATATTTGGATGTTGAATACAATTTTCTTATATCTGAGGAACTTCCATGAAAAATAATAATAAACCTATCTCTCACAGCATTACCCTGTCAAGGGTAATTGAGCTCCTGGATCACAGCGTCACTGGGGAATTCTGGTCTCACTGTTCACACTCTTTGTTAAGGTCCATTCTGTTCACAAAATGAAGAAGTTATTCGATGTATACACAGAGGGCTCCAATCACCATGCTCTGCTGAGCTGCCACAAATGCTTAGGAGTCAGAGGGTGAGAACCAGGGTACTGTGATGCTTTCAAAAGAACCCAAAGCTTAGCTGATGTGATATTTAAGGGGTGCTCATTAAATCCTGAAGGCTATCTGTCTCACTCGCAAGCTCTTTCCTTCTCTTGTCTGAAGTAGCTGTGAAACAATGGTCAATTGGTAACATGTCTCAAGTCAACAATGAAGAATGTCTGCAAGGACACAAGACTGTGAGAGAGCATGGAGAGGAAGAGAAGGAAATGGAGAATAAAGCAAAAGATGGAAGTGAGGAAGGTCAGAAGGTTGTTTATACATTTACAATATCTCTAAAATAAAGTCACACCCCAGAGAGATGCAGGTGGCAAACTGATCTCATTAGAAAAACCACAACGGTTCAGAGACAAGGTTCATTTTTGCCAAGGATCCTGTTTGCTGCACTGCTTGTACCCAGATGTTGCAGAGGAAGGTTCCCAGCCATGCTGTTTGACAGACTTAAATGTGATTCCTGCAGGACAGGCCAGAAAAGTTTTGCTAAAAATTCACCTCCAAGTTAGAGAAATATTACATGAGGCAGAAAATAAGATATGCTATTCGAAACACAGCATCCACAGTCATAAAGTTTAGAACTTGCTCGTGATATTTTTCCTTGAAAACAGCACTTGATACCGCACACAGCATCCCAGCAGAACTCCCAGGTCCTAAAAACTTTCATATATGCCTCAAAAGTGTGGAAAATAAACCAGGCTACTCATCGCTCTGTTAGCCTAGGAACTAGGCAACTAGTGTACAAACAGTACAAAATCCACCAAGGCGTGAAAGGGACTAGTATTACCACGTGCACCATGCAGGCTTTCGGAGTGAAGCATAAAGCTTTATACAGGCCACCTACTCTTAGGGAAGAAAGTGCCACACCGGGATGACGTGGCAGTCAGTGTTTCACTCACGGATGCTGTCAAGGCGAGAAACAGACAAGATCGACTGCATTCATTTCTCATCCCTCCATTAATGTTGTATCTTAATAACTGCTGCCTGGGGCTGCTCAAAAAAACTCCCTTCATGAGGTTTTCCTACTGAAAATTGTGTCTTTCTCCAGGGAAAAAGCTTTCCACTAAAAGCACTCACTCTGTCTAGTATTTTATTTCTAAAAACATAAGATCTACTACTATCTTTTGTTTTTCAATAAAAACTTGGATTTGAAGCTGTGCCTCACTGGAGCTGTGGTTCAGTCGCCCTGGACGCACCCGCCAGAGTACACCTCCCACGAGGCGGTGTGAGATCACCCAAAGGGGTGATGATGACACAACTGGGCAGATACAGCCCAGCCAGGGAAGCTAGTCTGCAGTCAAGTCAAAGCTGTCAACTGAAAGCATTCAAAAGTTTAAAAAAAATATACTGCAAGTGTTGGCAAAAGTAATATGCTTTGCTTTAAAATTTTCTGCAAAATAATATATTTGGTGATGAGGTTCGTTCCTCACCATTTCTGGGGGCCATTGAGGCTGCCACTGCTAAAAACAGAGCCAATTACACCAGGACACAGGAGGTGCGAACAATAGGAACCATAGCCTGGCATCACCAGGCTCTTCCCATGCGGGGAACTGCAAGTAGTTAGCTGTTCCTCCTCCATTCCTTCCCCTCCTCAAACAGCTCAGCTCCAGTACCCATCCACCCTTATCGCCGAAAGGGGCTAAACTCACCAGGGAATGTTGTGCATTGCCCTGACAACGTCAAAGATTAACTCACTGATCTTTCTGTTCAAGGTACAAAAACTATTACTGGAACATCGTATTCAAACGTTTAATATAGATTCTGAGCCGAGGACAATGGATAGCCCATAGTGCTTTAGTAGTTGTCTGGGCTCTCTTACAGGATGTAATGTCTGCAAGTAAACCCAAGTGCACATATGCGTGTGCAATCAAGGCTCCGCTCTTATCAGACCCCTCCCAATCTGCTCATGCTTTAACAGGTCATTGACTCAAATAACCACCCTCATGTTACAATTGCCAGTAAAATACAATAGCCTGAAACTGAAAATAGCTCTGGTCTACCAAGAATCCAACCTGAAGGACAAACTTGCTGGTAATTCTGAGACCAGGTTCTATGATGAGACACTGATTGTCTCAGTGCTCCAAGTGAGCAGCTTAATTGGAATAGAAAAACAGGGTGATTAATCATAGCTAAGGAAAACACCTCGCTTGAGAAGACAGGCAACGTTAATGCTTTACATCATTAAAAAAAAATGAGGTTACCCTTCAGGACAGCACGCATGGAAAACATTTAAGGAAAAAAAGATGAAATGTTGTTTAATTGGTGAATTCTTCCCATTAACGCCCTAAACAGTTTGACACATGCTGGCAGGCAGGAGCTGTTTGCCTCAGACACGCTGCCAGCCACACTTCCCCACTCCCAGCAGCTGCCAGACCTTCCTGGGGTTTGCAAGTTTCCCTGCTGGAGGCCCTGTTCCCATTGCTTTCTGGTAAATTAGCCTCCGTAGTCACATCTCCTTGGCTGTTGATTCTTTTATGTTTTCATTTGTTTATTTGTGGGGGTTTTTTGTTTTTTCTCCTCCCGGTTTCTTTTTGATACAGCAGCAGCATCTGATCTTTTTCAATCTCATCCCCTCCCTCCCGAAAACGAGAAAAGACCCCAGAAGCACCTCCAGGGAGGGGGGGGTCCCCTCCTGGGGACGTCCCACCGTGAAGGGCTGGGAAGCCGCTCAACCAGCATCCGCGAAGTGGAACGGAGGAGCTTCTCACAAAACGAAAGCCCCAGGCGGCAGGGAGACGGAGGGGACCACACCAGAGTCTCCACAGCCAGGAAGGAGCGGGCTGTTAGTAAGTTGGAGCCGGGAGGAGCTCAGCTCTCGCACCGCGGGAGCTGATGCCCGGCCGGGCGCAGCCACGGCAGAGGACCAGGCTGTCCCGGTCCCTCAGCTCGGGCTCTTCCTCAGCGTCGCAGCGCAGAGCAGCGCCGACCCTGCGATCCTGTGCCCAGGAGCGCTCGGTAGCAAAGTCCAAGCTCTCTCCCGCCCTGCCAGCGGACAGGACCCAGCCGGGGAGGAGAGCTGCCCGCCGCG
>NW_009647512.1:14826-25716 GCF_000708025.1 Charadrius vociferus | reverse complement strand
CGCCAGCATGCCCCAGCCACACACAGCCCTGCAGGTGCCCCAGAGCGGCCGGTTACCTTGGCCCTGGGCAGGAGAGCAGGCCAGCCCCCAAAGCTCACAAGCATGAGCTTTGTCAGGCGTGACTTTGCACTTGGTAGTGAACCATTGGGTCGTGCTAAATACTACCCAGCTATTCCTTGCTCTATCCCCCTTCAACTCCTTCCCTCAGGAAAGGCGATTATTGCAATAAAATCTTCTGGTTGATTGCATGCCAGTTTCCAATTCCCCCAGAGGAACTGGCTGGAAAGGACCAGGTAACATGTGACACCGATGGGGGATGCAGGACCCAGGTCTGCCACAGCCCACCAAAAGCACAGCATCCTTGCCATCTGGCCACCCAGACACAGTGCCTGCCTTCCTCACAAATGTCGCATGCGCCACAGGCCTCTGCCTGCCACAGCAACTCATGCAGCACCTCCTCGGGCTGACACACCGGCCACCCCGCAGGCACTCCCCTGCAAGACCAGGGGATGCTCTGACCCGCCTGAGCCAGCGCAGTGCTGCTGCACATTTTTCAGGCATCAGCAGAAACCATCTACCCACAGCCGACACGGACATCTTGCTAACCTCCAGCCCCCAAACCACCTTCACTCAAAGCACTCTCCTCTGCATTTCATCAGCATCTTGTGCCAACCTTCACCAGCAACACAAGCCACCAGGTTTTGGGCCACCACCTGGGACAAGGTGTTTTAATAAGTCAAAACTTCAGCTGTAGTGTTTACAGATGTGCAAATGCAGTCATCACTTTTCAGCAATGTGTCAGGTGGTAGAGCACAAAGCTCCGCTGCTGTGGGCTGCAGGTTGTATTTGGTGGGAAGGCTGGGGGGTGTCTGCTCGGAGAAATGAGGTAACTGTTAGAGCTAAAAGGAGGACAGTAAGCAGCCCCCATAGAAGGAGGGGCCTCAGTCACTGGCACGAAAGGTAAACGTAGTTCTAAGAAAAGCCTGAATTAAAAAAATGCCCTAGCAGGTGGCCTGGAACATCCCACAGGGCAAGTTGAACCTCATATCCCTGTTTTATTGGCTCTCATAAGCAGCAAGAATGGTGTTCGTCAGCAGAGGAACTTGAGTTAATGGTCTCTTGTAAATTTTAGTACTCGCAGAAAGGTTTAATGAGAATTCTCAAACCTACAAAGTTGGAATATATGCTAGAAATGCAGCAACATTCTATTTTTGAAGTCTAACATTCTTTTAGTGCTTGGTACTGGCAATAGGCTGTAATGAACAATAGCAACTCCAAACCTTCTCCTACAGCTGTGCTGGTCTCAAATAGGGGTCTGAGCGGGGCAGGAAAGCCAATGTCACAGAACAAAGGAACCCAAAACAGCCTCCACCTGGAGCTTCCTTTTCCAGGCTCCTCTGGAGCCTATGCTCATGGGTTCACTTTGTGGATCCTCAGTGCCAGAGCTCTTCCCTCCCCATGCCCTGGAATTTTACCTGGCATAATTCCACACCCCAAGAAGACACAACCTTCCCTTGCCCACTCATGGTGCTCTGTGCATCACCCCCTCCCTTCTACTGTTGCAAGCTTCTTTCCTGCTGGACAAATGGGGTGAGTGAACTAATCCAGGCTAAAACAGGGCTTTTTGCTTCTTTTCCCAAGATACTTGTGACTTCTTCTTAACAATTGCCATCTTAAAGGAAAAAAGAATATATCCTGTTGATTTCTTTTGGCATGGAAGAGCCAGTACTCACTTCTGTGTCTGGAAGTGGTCGTTTAATAATCTAAATTTGGGCATCTATCCTAACACCTATATAAATCAACAGCAGATGTGATGAAGACCCCATAAGCAGCTGAGAAGGAAAAACTAGGAGAAACAATTGCAGTCAGGAAGTTACGAAGTGTTTTCCACCAGTAAGTCTCAGAGACTGCTGGTGCTTTTGAGCTTATATCTGCATCAGAACTGACAGATTTTCAATGAAGTATAGCTCTCCATGACTGACTTTTGACAGCACTTTACCAGCAGCTTTTATGGCATCTGTAGGTTAAACCATGCTTTGCAAGAACTCTACTTTCTTTCAACGCCCTGATATGACTACCCACACCATGGCAGCTAACGTGTCAACTTAAAAATCCCAGAGAACAATCAGCAGCAAAGGCGCTGCTGGCTCTAATTCTTCACTGAGTGTCCGTAAGACAGCTCCTTAATCCAAACTTCCAATCTCCTCACACAGAGCATGGCTAATACTTCACTTCTTCCACCCTCCATCAGCCATCCCAGCGCAAATGATGCTCTGCAAATAAGGCTGTTCCCCATGCACTGAACACAGCTGCGGCACCTAAGCACCACCTGAAAGGATAAAAATAAGTACTAAGGCACTGCAGAGACAAGCCTGACTTGCTCAGTTTCTTGCCCTTGCTGTGAGGAAATCTTATTTTGAATATTCACGAGCATAGTTGGATTTTTCAGCCTGCAGACAGCTTGTCTGCCCAGCCTGACTTACATACTCCTGACCACAGTTTCATCTCGCCTAGTTGTCACTTATCAGCATATTTTGCATTCCTCAGATCCTCACAATCCATGCCTCTCCCTCACCGCTTCCCAGAATCTTTGTATTCTTGTCATTATCTAGTGTTGCCTTTTAGTCTTCTTGCTTTTCCCTTTTACTGTCATCTCTCATTACACACCTTGAGGAGAGTGAGTTTCCTGGAAGAAGGCTTACCGAAAAGGTCTTGCCTCACTACTGAGCAAGTAAGGGAGCCAGGAGCTATTTACGTATTTTGTGATAAGTAGTGAGAATGCCCTGATGGTCCTGTAAAGTCCGCAAGGAATTGGCTTTGTGTTCTTCTATATTTCTTGCTTGTCTGTGCTTGCCCAATTCTAATCAACTAACAGCATTAAACATGCTTTTACATATTGTTATAACATTATTTGGAGGAAAAAGCAATATTGTAGTCTTGAATTTAGCCATTAAAGAGAGGATATTGCCAATACTTAGCATTTAAAAATCATGCAAATGACTTTAAAAGTATAACTTTTTCATATTAATTATCAGTTAATTTCTGCCTGAATTATTAGGTTACAGCTGCATCTCATTTCTAATTTTTTCATTAAACCATTAGGACAAAAAATGTATTTTATAACATATTATTAATTTAAATTCTTTACTTTTTTATATGGACAACAGTTGGGGTTTTGGTGGGGTTTGGTTGGTTGGGGTTTGTTGTTTTGTTTTGGGGGGTTTTGTTGTTGTTTGTTTTTGTTTGGGGTTTTTTTGTTTTGTTTTTTTTTTTTTTTTTTTAAGGTTGACATTTTCTTTTATTAACATAACTTTAAAGATCTGGAATCTTACAAGAAAACCCAAACCCAGAACTCAGCACCTTTACACACACACAGAGCAGAAGATGTGCTAAGACTAGTGTCTGGCATTACCACCCAGAGCTCGTACTGGCCTGGCAGGGAGTAACTGGGCGAATAGGGAATGGGGGTGCTCAGCATTTTCCTTTCACTGTAGGAAGGGGAGAAGGCAGCCAAAACCAACCATTCATAAAGCGGCAGCACAGCAGCTATCTCCAGGTAGTGAGCAGCCCTGCAGGAAGCATTAGGAGTAAACTATGAGCCGATCCAGGCGGAGCAAGAGAAGGAGGAGGCAGGCAGAGCTACCCACTGCTCCCCAGAGCCTGCTTGGTTTGCAGTCCCTTCTGGTAGTCACAAGTCCTGGGCAGGGAAATGCAGGGGCAAACTGGCAGGTTACACCCAGACATTTCCCTTTCAGTAAGCGATCTCTGCGTATTACGAATGCAGCAGGTTTCGGAGTGTTTCTTGCTCTATAGCTAAGCAGTATGGAAAGTAAAACTAGGCTGTGAGATGACTGACATAGTGGAGAACCTTTTGCTGTCAGCAATGTGCATGACCACTTCTGAAAACACAGCTGAAACTCTCTCAGAGGCAGATCCTGAGATTTTAACTGTTTTTACTCGGACCATATTCAAATCAGCCTGTGCTGACAACAAACAAAATGAAAACTATGCCAAGCCACAGTCTCAGGAGAAGATGCAAGCAGCTGTGAGAAGAGAGCACGCTAAACTGCCTCGGCGGCAGCTGCCGGCTGCTTTCAGGGACCAGGTTATTGCTCTGGTGGGAACTCTCTTGCTCCCGCTAATTTCATTCTTTAATTTTTCATTAGATACTCGACCTGTTATGACTTTTAAAGTGCGTAATTCAAAGCTTCATCTTACCAACAGTACTTATCAAACTCCAGCACTTAGTAAATACCTCTAACACCTGCTTTGAACCTCACTGTAGATTACAATATAAAAACTACTGATTTGGTCAACTGAAGTTGGTTGGTCACCTCTCAGTCCTTGACAGTCCCACTCATCCTGTCTCTGATACCCACCTGGTGCAGTGCCAGTTGCAAGCAGATTGAAGGAACATCTATTAATTTTTGGTTCTTTTAATCATTAAATTCAAATCCTGCTATGGACACATTTCCTGAATTTTGAAAAGGCTTATCTAGGTGCAGTTTGGGCACAACACTGATGGTAGACCACTACAGATACACCATTTGCACAAAAAGCATCCACACAGGGAGTAATCGGATAGCAAGCTTCCTTCCAAGGAGCAAATTCCACCATCTCCACCCAGATGAGCCTGACACTAATACGGTACCTTGAAGACAGGGAAGTAGAGGCCTAAAGCTCATGACTCTGCACGTCCACCTGCTGCCATACCAAATCTCAGTCCAAATGCTTACATGTGAAAATCCTTCTAAAATTGGTTTTTGAATGATTGTGCTCATTCATATTCTGGTAAGCTGCTCATGGAAACAGTGCAAGTTCTGTGCAGTTCTATGAGTGATACTTTATTCAACTAAACATTACTGAGCTGTTCCTTCATCTTGCTGTACCTGACTGGAGTAGTGCTGGAAAGGGAATACAGAACTCCACAGAACAGGGCAAGGGGGCTGAGAAAGCGGTGGGGCATCCTCTGCTACTAGAGCAGGAAACGAAGGAATAAATGAGGGGGAAAGAGGTGCTGCCAGAGAGACCTCAGGGATGGGTAAGGTTGCCAAAAGTTTTGCTAGGTGCTTGCACTTCTGGAAGATGGGTGCTTGCTCGCTGCCTACGCGAAGGGCTGAAGGAAGCCCCAGAAGCTGTCTTTAATCCCCAGCATCAATCACTCCAGCTGCTCCTTGTGACCCGTATCTGGGGTGGGAGCCCCAAAGGCTAGGGTAGCCTAGCTGCCCACTCGAGGGCCCTGGGGGACAGGCAGCAGGGCTGACAGATGCACAAAAGGCACGTGAACTGTGTGGCTCCTAGGCAGGTTGCAGGCACTGAGGAAAGCAACATTTCAGTGCACTAGGTAGAGCACAAGTGTGTCATAAATAATCACCCCTGTGCCACCGGCCTTGCAGTCTGAGGGGAAGCATTGCACTCACAGCCCCGTTAACAGCCTTGACCTTGAAATGGTCCTGAAAGCAGGGCTGCAGAGGAATGAAGCAGCAGAGTATTTGCAAGTAGCTGCATTCAAGCAGAAAGACAACCCTCCGGCACGTCCGACACGGGATCGCCTACCGCCGCACAATTCTGCCGCACTGTGCTGCCAAGCACAGTACCTCTGGGAGGGCAGCTTGCACAGGGCTGTCTAGCCCGGCAGCTCACCTCTCCACGACCCGAGGCTCAGCCAAGCAGCACAGTGAATTTGAAAACACACTGCACTCTACTGTGGAAGGAGCCAGGCGGCTTACTCACCTGTGAGCTTTCTGTGCGCGGAGCCCAGACTGTTCCACAATCAGCATTTTCTTGATGCAAAATGGCATTCGTACTGAGAGATGCTAACAAGATGTTTCCCTGTCAAAAAGCAAGGATGCTTGTGAGGTTTATTTTAAGACAGTCATTGTCTGCAAAGTCACTGTAATGCTTTCTAGAGTCCTCGGGATATTTTTATACTTGTTCATTATAAGGTCTACCAACTGCTACAAAATAGCAAGGACTGTAATAACAGCATTACACATTGAGGATGGCTTTAATTACGTATACAATATCTATGCAAATGCCAGATAGCATCTTCTGCATGAAAGACAGGGTTGGTTTGTTTGCTGCTTCTCCTCACAGTATGGAATCTTATTGCTTCTTATGATGCAATATTCATTTGGTTAGACTTAATTTAATTACCAACCAAAGTAATTAAATTAACATTCCTTCAATTAAAGAAACAGTACCATCATGAAGTATTTCTATCATGGTGGCCCCTAAAATATGTCCATCAGGACTAGATCCCTATTGTTCATGAGGCTGTGAAAAAAAAATACACAAGAAAAAAGGGCCAGACAACCCCATTTGCTTTACACTGTGAGGAAGCCACTACTGAATGGCAGGTGCCTGGCATCTCTGGAAATGGAGTACAGGTGCCTGTTTGGTACCAAAAGCAAACTTTTTCTCAATCACATATTAATCAGAATACTTTGAACTGAGTGTCACGCCCAATGTTACAGCGTAAATCACTAAAACAGCTTTTGTTTCACAGCTTTTCCTTAGCTGTTTCAGTCTGTTTGGTTAAACCCTCAAGCACCAGAGAGTAAGCTCATAGTGCCGATACTCCCATGTAACCCAAGTTACCGAGAGGTAAAGTAGCTTGACCAAGGTAGTGGCTAACTCGGTGGTTTACCCTTAACTGTACTGCTGCCATAACTGTGCTTAGTAATTGGGCTCCTGTTTGGGTAGGAGTAAACAGGTCAGGGCCTTGCTGAGTCACTGGCACAGTCAGAACAGCATCCTGCCACTGACAGTGATGCTTAAGGCGCAGTAGATACAGGTTTGTGGGGGGTCTTTGACATTCCTACAGCAGCAGCTTCCCCTAGCATGGTCTGGCCAACCAGGCTTGACTGGGGATTGAAGCAAACAGCAAGCATTAACTCCAGGTTAACACAGCAGTCATGGAATAAAACTGTTTGCTTCATGACGACTATTCCAGAATATCATGTATAAGGTATAATGTTACATACACGCTGAAGAAACAGAACCAACCCCACAGATTGCCAGGACAAAGGTTACCAACACAGCTTCGGCTTAGTCTTCTACTCTACACACCATGTGGCACAGTCTTGATTCCTTATTTCTCCTGCACGAATTTGTCAGTGCAGCTGGAGCCCAGCCTCTCCCTTGCAGGTCTCTGGAAGAGATTGCTCCCAGACTGTCTCTTCCAGCCGAGCGACAAGGGAAACATTCAGCGTGGGCCAGGAGAACACATACCCGACAGCAGTTACACAAGCGTTTGTGAGACAGCACTGGAATGTCAGCAAACAGGATCTTTGGGTCTAGCCCCAGCTCTGGAGGCAGAGAGCAGCCTAAGTCATCATAAACAAGAGGCCCAATCACACCAGCAGGTAGATTTGTTTTGAAAGGTGATCTAGCAAAGCAGATGAACCACGCTGCTGTATAAGCCACAGCTCTACTCCCAGCTCTGCACACAGCCCACTTACTGGCAGTTTATCTGCAAAACAGGTAAATGGCCATTGCCTGCCTACAGGAAGGATAACTGGCTTTTAGGAGTGTATATGCTAACAGCAGCAGTGGAACGTGTGGGATTAGACATCCTGGACTTGTGGGCAGCGGTAAACAGTATGATGAGTGTATCTCATTTCTCCCCCTACACTCGCTCTTCCTTTGTCATTCTGTGGGCTGGCAGGAGACCTGCCAAATGTGTCAGAGCCACATGAAATGCATGACACTTGTGAGCCTTGACCTTGTGGCCCCTAGGCTGATGGTCAAGTCTAAGACACAGACCAACCCAAAAGGAAACAAGAAAGGTCCTACCCAGACCATAAAAGACTGCAGGACCGGTCTCTGTTTGTTTATTCTGTGGTTTTTAAGTTGGGAAAAAACCCCGTGACAACAAAGCTTTTGAATTCTCTATGTATAGCAATTCTCTTATATCTGCACGCTGCATGTGCTTGTTGATGTCAATGGTCTGTAACCGAGAGCCACTGCCATCTATCACACACAAGTCCTCATTATGTTGCATAACAAATTACCTTTGTTGCCTAACAGAATGGCACAGTAGATTTTGTTGTTGCCTCGTGTAAACTTTAGTCTTGCGAATTCCATTTTGCACTGACGCATTGCTTCTGCCTGACAAGTGCTTTATTTCTGTTGTTAAGCAGCGAGCTTCACGATGCGCAGGCAGCCACAGATCCTGAAAAACAAGTTTAGAGATACATAAATACACCACCATTATGTCTGCAAAACAATTGGCCACGTGGATCCTGATTGCTGCCGTAACACTGGGCTTAGAGGCTGCAGCTACACATCCTGGGAGGCAGCACCGCTGCATAGTCATTGCTAGTGGTCATCTGATGTTTTCAGTTACAAGAAAAAAACAGCAGCATAAAGAAACAAAGAAAGTGGCAGAACAGCAAAGGAATTTTAAACCAACAAAGAATTCATGGTATTGGCATTTTAATGTTACACTATTGCCTTTTTAATGGATTTATCCAACGGCATTACATTATCTCTTGTTTTCAGTGTTTAATTACTGCTTTTAACTGAATAGTATTAGTTACAATGCTCATCTATTAAAGAACAAAGTGTGAAAAGTGTTAACAAATCCATCCATATGATTACAAAATGTTAAACCTCACTAGACACTTCCTCTGAGTCTTCTTTATATATGTTCAGCACATATTTCAGGGGAAGGAAAACATTTATTGCCAGACTTCAAACAGTGTTTCCTTTCTTAAAACGTTTTAGTTGGCAGCTTTTTCTATTGGCATATGACCAATACTCTGTATAAGTGGAAAAATAGGAAAAATCTACAGGCCAGATTTTGCCACCTCTTATAATGAGCAGTGCTATCTTATTTTCCTATGTGCTGGCCATACTCAGAGCACTACTGGAAGCTCACTGATAGCTGCTCCCTACTTTCTCTGGACAAAATGCAAAGAGGAAGAAAACCCAGTCATTACATGAGCAAACTTCAGTTAAGTCTGCAAGTTGGCTTGTTGAGATAACCTTAAATACGGGTAACAAAATCTGGATGCCAGCTTATTTAAAGATGCACATATTTTGATGTCCCCTCCTACTCCTTTGAGAAACATACATTTCAATCTCCAATACACAGTTGTCTCTGATGCACTCTCCAAATCGTTCAGCAACAGTTGAACCTGCTTTTTCATCAGTGCTCCTATCTGTCCTAATGAGTATCATTTCCACTGCTCACCCCATCTCCGCAACAGCCAAGCAACAGTCATCAAATAAATCACTGGAGACATTGTCAGACAATGGGTGAATGAGTTACTGCTGAGGGATTGGGTTTTGTCTCTGTGTACTGGCTGTAGTTAGAAACACTTCAAGCCAAATTTCAATTACAGGGGATAAAATAAAGGCTAGCACAGCCTGGGCATTTTAAGAGATAATTGTACTTCAGTAAAGTAATAAGGCATGGTTGTTTTCAGACATTGCTGCTCACAGTTAATGGTGCTAACACAAACTATACCTGGGTAGTACTGCAAACAGCTTCAGAAAACCTTCATGGGTACACGTAGCTATGGTCAAAGAAGGCAACAAGGTGTCTGGATGCTTAAGGTACAGGACAGTGAAAAAATAAAACATCTTTGTAGGAACCTGAGATATGTGA
The DNA here is from genome assembly GCF_000708025.1 of Charadrius vociferus. Classification (NCBI taxonomy): domain Eukaryota; kingdom Metazoa; phylum Chordata; class Aves; order Charadriiformes; family Charadriidae; genus Charadrius; species Charadrius vociferus. The sequence continues at coordinate 16,100 of NW_009647512.1, read as the reverse complement.
GCACCAAACAGTTGCAATTATGTGAAATTGTACAGCTATTCTTTCAGCTTATGAAAAAAATCACGAGCAGTACTAAGTGGTACGAGGAAGGGAGATTACAGCCCTGCCTGCTTCAGGGTAAAACACCAGCCCTCGAGCTGTTGGCTTTTTCATCTTCACAAAGATGCTGATGATACAGGGCCTGGAAAAATTCAAATGAAGATTGAAAGACCAGGACTTTTCAGGACAGAGAAGTGAGTAAGAGAAGACCCGATATAAGCACACCCTGGAATGAACAGGATCCATAGAGGAGATAGGAGCTTGGCTCTTTCCTGTCTTCATGTTTGAACATAGGGATATGCAAGGAAATGGAAAGGGTGAAAAACTCAAATATGAAGAAAGGAAATACTTTTTCCACACAGAAATTTAAGGTGAGCCTAGAGAGAGTCTGGACATTAATGGGAGTGGATAGTAACCCAAGTCCTCTTTATGCTTTACATGTTTTGACACTAACGTGTATTGTTTAAGTCCCTGCTGTCAGCTCTGTGCTGACTACTTACCCCCTATTAATAATACAAGAATAAGACCACTTCAATACAGTTTGAAAGGCAGCATTTTAAATTATAAAATCCCTTTCCAAACAGCACATAATTAACCTGTGGAACTCATTCCCACAAGATTTAAATTGATCTGAGACTCCTCTGTATCCAAAAAGGATTGGACATATATTTATAAACTGGACCAATTCCACTTGGGGCAAGGGCAGTAAACATTCAATTAGGTATTTGTAAATGATCCTTTTAAATCCCCTTGGAGAACATCCCAGAAGGCCTAAGGACCTCAGCAATGGGCAAACACAGCATGACATACCCAAGAAGCAGAAATTTGCAAGTGCTACGTGTTAACACTCGATTTCTCTTCAACAAAAGATGTAGCTGAAATTTCAGCTCCATCGAAGTTGGCAGCAACACCCTCAGGACGTCACCTGCAACTTTAACCAGCATGTGTATGCGCATAGTGTGATACAGTAATGCACAATAACTCAATACTTGCCGACTGCTGAGATTTTCCTACACCTGCTGACCTCATGAAACATTAAGATTCAGAGTATTTTATTGTCCCACAGCTCCAAGTAGAGTCAGGGCCCCTCTACACCAGACACTTTACAAATACACTTTAGGTCAAGCCTAAAATCCGGAATATATACTATTTTTCTGGCGAAGACATCAGCAAAGCCATCATTTCACCTGGCTGCCGCAGCGGGAGGAGGCGGGGAGGGACGGGTGCGGGACACG
>NW_009647512.1:2249-14600 GCF_000708025.1 Charadrius vociferus | reverse complement strand
GCCCCGCGCTGAGCCGCGCCGCGCCCCATGGCGCCACCTGGCGGAGGGGAGCGGCACCTCCGCGCGCCCTTGACCTGGCGGCCGGGCTCGGTCTGCCGGGAGCGGAGCCATCCCCCCCGGGGCTGCGGTCCGCTGCGCTCAGGGGAAACCTCCCCCAGGCCCTTTGACACAGAGAGTCTCGATTCCGTAAGCAGAAGAGTTGGGATAACTGAGGATACGGAGCTTTTTGTTCCTCTGCTCAGCCAACACAAAGTCTTAACGCAGGTTCACTCAGAGAGTGAAATAAAATACTCCAAACCAGGCCAAGTGGCAAAACGACAGCGGAGCATCACAGAAAGCATGCTTAGCCCGAGACAGACACTCAGCCTGGAAGCAAAATGATTTTTGAGAGGAGCCTTAGGCAAATATTCATTCGCAGAGAGCAGATGACCGTGGAAGATGCTCCTTTGCAGGCACGGCAAGGCACTGCCCGAGAGGGTCAAGGCGTTGCGCTGAGCCCAACAGCTCAGCACCCTGGGACGGAGGCTCCCACCCCGCTGGCTACAGCGGCAGAGGTGAAAACAAGTAGTTGCATTCTTTCGCTAGGTCCTGTTATCACAGCCCCCTGCCTACGTACCTTCAAATGAACATCTGTAGTGCCCAAATGGTCCAAACGCAGAGGCACCGCAGGACGCAGCAGCTGGGTGACCACCCTCTGGCGGGCAGCCGGTAACAGCCCCAGGCTCTGCTCTCTGCCTAACTGGCCCTTCTTGTAACATTCAACCTGCAAACCAGTGCTCAGTGCTACATCTCCAGGTCTACCGAGAGAGGAATTCCTTGCGGCTGGGGTAAAAAGCAAGTTTGTTACCATAAAACAAGGTGTATCTACCTATCTGTTCCTTAAAAAAAGGAGACATATCAAATGTCCTTACAATATCCAGGCTCCAACAACACCCAAAGCCTTTCTCTCTGTGTCTATGTTTTCACCTACATGTGCTACAGCCTTTCCTGGCCCAATCTCCTTTCAACTGCCTTTAAGCTAACTCTGCAGGTGGGGAGACCAGGCTGGCTGCAGCACTGCCCCAGTTTGGCTCTGTAGCTCAGCAGGAGGGGAGGTTGAAGGAGATGGGACTGGACTTCAAGAGAGAAGGGACACATCCCCCTGGGGCTTGGCCATGGGGCAAGGGAGCCTGAGAACTGGCTGAATTGCAGTAGAAAACCACTGGGAGCTGGGGGCTCAATTCAGCTTCTCCCACCAAAGGGAAAAGTCTAAGAACCTTCTGGAAGGAGAGAAAGAGGTACACCCTTACACCTCCTTGGAACCCTATTAACCGTCAAGGCAGCCTTATCAACCTCTGCTGCAAACAAAGAACGTTGTGCCAGCAAGGCACAGGTGACTGGAAAAGAAGCAAAGGAGACCTACAAACTGATGTTGCTCTTAAAAAAGACAGAGCAGAGTCCAGGCAGGAGCAGAGAAGGGAACCCAGAAGGGAAAGGCAACATTCAAACAAGCTAATTAAGGAGAAGTAGTAGAAAACAGGGGAAGACAGACAAGAATTCTACCATTTTTACCTCTACAACTCATCTCCACCTTCTAGGATACACTGACCATCCCTGCACAAATCTACTGGGAAGGCACCTTATGCAGAAGGGTTCCTTCACCTCCAGACAGAACTCACTTTCTCTTCACAAAGATGGAGGAGTTAAACATTAGGCCCATCTCCCAAGGCCCATCTTCCACAACAAAACACAGCCAGCACTCTAACAACATACCTATCCCCTTCAGGTCTCCAAGGCAGGTCTGAGGCCAGGCTGCAACATCAGTCTGTGGGTTGGGGTCCAGATCAACAGGGTTCACGGCCAGACACAGGCATGACCACAGCTGGAGACCCAGCACCCAGTCACATAGCTCAGGTGAAGAGATTCAGGATGAGCTGAAAGAGGCTCCTGGGCAGGCGTGTGGGTGGAGGCCCCAGGTGAGGCTGTTCAGGCTAATTAGAGCCTATTAGTGCCCTCAGGGCCCTGACACGAGAGTAGCTTTGCTGACTACAGGCTTGTGGTGACTCCAAAGACCTCACTAATAGGCAAGATGGGATCTAACAGAAAATGGTTGACAGAAGCACAGGGAGAGATCAGGGGGAGAGATCGTGTTGATGCACAGTACCATGGCTGCAAGGAGACAGTGTGGTACCATGGCCCCACCAGGTGTCAGCAGTAAAAGCCCGGCTTCCCTAAAAATAGCACTTGTAATGGCAACGACTCCCTTCTGAAGTGACCAGACAGAGGGCCATCACCGATATCCTGGGAAACAAGACGAAGGAACAACATATTTTGAGAACAACTGCAAAAATCAAACACATGTTTTCAGTATTTTACAACGGTATCTGTGATCCCACAATTAGGCAGGGTTTGGAAAAGCAGCTACAAGTTTCAACAGTTTTCAGTTCCACTTCAAAACCGATACATGCATACATGCCCTGTCTCCCTGCATTTGCAGCCTGAAGTTTCAAGACAGCTCAAGCTTCACTGTGCTGGATTTCCTCAGCCTCAACCCCTCTGGAAAACATTCCATGTGCACACTGCATCTCTCCAGATTTCATTCTCAGTCCAAATCTGCAAGTACAAATATAGCAACATTCCACTGTCCTAATGCACACTTACAAGATGTGCTGAAATGTCAGATGCTAAACGGTACAAAAAAGCACTTTACCACGTTCCTGTTGATGTGCAATATAACAGAGAAGGCAGAAATTGCTTTAACATCTGTTGATTTATGAGATCTGACTACTCTCCTTCTTTCATCTGGCAGCAGTAGAGCTATTAACGCTGCAACAGCTTCTCAGAGCTTGCGGCGGTGCACTGGTAAATACATACCTCCAGAACAATCTCATTTCTGCAGGATTTTGAATGTGACTCCCTCTATCCAAACCAGAACTGCCAGGCAGAGGGATTATAGGAAGGTGAATCCAGCAGAGGAGCGGACAAGCAGGTAATACCCCTGCTGCCGGGAGGAAGCAGGGGTGAGGCTAGAAAGCTTCCTACCGCTGTAGCTATTGTCTCAGTGCTTCCTCTGCCGCACAGCGAGGGAAACCATCGGTGACGCAGCCGGTGGGATTGAACTAACTCAGCAGCAGTTGCGAGGCTCTGCCAACCTGATCGGAATCGGTTCTTGACAATTAGTATTGCTGAGTCATTCGAATGAAAGCGATGCAGGGTCATTCCCCATGGTTGCTATTGTTTCTCATGCTGCTAAAAACAGCCAGTTGGCAATATTCCTTCTGCACATTTGTATTATCCAGAAAACCCAACTCAGCCAAAAGTTTTGAAACAACAAGATTTTTTCCTCCTTCTGGATGGGAAACAGAATATTTTGACATACTAAGAGTCTTCAAAATGAAAAAATCAAGTTTTTGTTCTGATAAATTTGCATTTTCTCAGGGAGTGGAAGGCTGGGGAACCACTTTGTCAAAATTTCCCAGTCGGCTTGAATAATAAGGATATGACCTTGAAGAAGTCAATGTGACATGAACATTTTCTCATAACAGAAGATACAATCACTACCTTACTGTGTGTCTTAAGCAATGTGACTGATGTGTTGAACACTGTCCAAAGGAGAAAATGTGTGTTCAAATGGCAGCATCTTGTCCAAACCCAAAACTCAATGTAAAGGCAGCTCAGGTGGGAGCTCACATGACCTTGCACCACCTCTGGTCCTGCACTGCTCCAAGGTTTCTAAGATGACAGTTGGAGCTTTGTGCCGATTAGGGACATAGCCTACGTCCTCTCAGAGGACGTTTAAGAAGGGTAATAGCTATCATGGACTCTTGCATTGTTAGCACAGCTTGCTGATGTGGTGGCTTTTGCAAGGGTGTCAAATGTCCTCCAAATTGGCCCATTGCTCCCTTTCCTTCCAAGGGCATGGGCATAAATCCGCTCTGAGCATCCATCGGTCAGTTACAGCAGCTGTCAAAACCCTTAGGCTGAAAAAAATGTGAGGACAAATTTGTTTGGAATCAAATTAGAACTTCACTGTGGGATAAGCACCAGGTTAAGTTGAACCACCTCAGGAGCATCCTTTAAACAAGCAGTCCTCAGTTCTACTTCTCTGCTGGCAGGAAGCCTCTTGACTTCAGCATATCACTTTACTCAAATACTCTCACATTTTCCTAATGTTGAAATTATAAACTACCAGAGCAGCTAAATATAGGAACAAAATAAACTAACTCTATGAGAAAGAAAAGCTTATTTTGTGTCTTTTCTGAATTTATTAGTCATATTTCTTTCCTTTTTCTAGAGTTCCTTGCTGAGCTGGAAAAAAATTCTTTGTTGCCAAATCTGCACTTAATCTGATGTTTCTTTCTATATATATGTTATATATTCTTTCCTTTTTTTAGTCCAGGTTCCTCTGTAAATGCAAGTTCTCCACTCTATCCTAGCCAAAATATATGATATATTAGTAGGAACTAAACTCTTTGGTACTCAAGGAGTGAGTCTCAAGGGATTTTTCGTCAGCAGAAGTTCTGCAATACTGTGAGCACTAACAAACACTGCAATTCATGTATCTCATATTTTGTGTACAAAATTTAAACTTCTCACAGCTGCATTTCTGGCTGTGATCACCGTGGAGACGTCACGGACAATTTCCCTCCCAACAAAGGGAAATGTGTGACCCAAGCTGGGACTTGCATGGCTCCTCGAGCACCCTCATGCTGCAGCCGAGCATCCTCTTCTGCTGCCTGGAGCGCAGCACCTCACCCGGCACACTGCAGTGCTGCCAGGCTGGAGGTGCGGTGGCTGACTGCTTCAAACAACCGCTTATCTCAGAGGGTTTGGGATCAATCTTTCCACCTGGCGCATTAAACCAGTGGTGACCTGAAATTGGAGTATAGCACAAACAGTCCTGAAACCTTTTCCTCCATCTGTCTGTGTCAAGTCCAGCTAAATTTTGCCATCTTCTGGAGGAAGGGAATAAAATTAGGATGCTCCATTATATTTGTGCTTTATCAAACTTGAGGCATTAATCATCTATTACAACCTCTTACTCTAGTCGTGCTGAGACAGATGTTGCGGGTATCCCCAAGAAAGTTCCTGCCGTGATGATGTTACACCCACTTCAGTTACTTACTTGAGGCTCTAAACTGAGGATATGACTCATTTTCTGCGTTATGCGGTAATGACCACAATACTGTACTTCACTTAGTCATTTGCTGTTTATTTTCTATTCTCACAAAGATCATTAAATTTGTGGGATTTTTTGGCGGGGGTTAAACCATTTCATCCTCAACTCTCCAATGATGTTTTGGTTCCACCTCAGCCTCTAGAAGCGGCTTTTATCTGGTTGGTTTATTTCATTCTGTCTCCTTTTTTTCTCTTCTTTTATTAAAACACAGGGAAATTTTTTACACCATCCATCCCTTTAACCACCTCAGAAGTTCCAACAACCACTTTTTTACTATATTTAGTGATGACAGCCAGTGGCTTGAGGATGCCTAGCCCTTGACCCAGCTGGGTTTCCAGGTCATTATAATGCCCAGAGGCAGGTCAGGGATGAGGACAAGGTAAAGGAATACCCAAGACTTGGACAAGGTAGGGGATTCTAAAGAGGCCAAGAGTTGGAAAGCAACAACTGGGGAGGTACTATGGACTAGAAGAGGTCAGACTCAAGTGGACACTAAAAATGACACCTCTGGAAAAGGCAGGTTATGGAATTTTTTTCTCGGTAACAAAGCCAAGTGTGCAACGCTGTACTCAATATGAATTTGCCATTGACTTCACACTGGTAGACTATAAGCCATTTTCATCACTATCTTCATCAGAAACACTCCGAAGGTACATTTGGGGTTTCCTGACAAGTTTTTCAGCATTGCAGCCTGCTGTCAATAACTTCTCAGTTCCAGAACAGTGGTGCATTTCCCCTCAACTGAAATAAAAATCTCCTTCACGGGAGAGCTCTGCTTTCCCGTGGATAGTGAACTCACTTCCTTCTGTTTTGTTTATAGCAATATGGGAGGTTTTTCCTCTTCCATTCCCTTTTCCAAAAGCAATGAGACAATAAGGCATTGTTAAGTGTTAAACATCCATGGTTCTTGTCTTCATAAGAGGACTATTAGAATGATGAGAAACGAAATAGGGAAATGATGAGGGAGAACAGCAAAATTTAACTCTGATTTTTATCCAAAACAGCAGAAAAGACATTCAGAAATGGCTGGAAGCCATTTTTTTTTCAGAAAAAAATACCCATTAACCATGTAATGTTTGATGAACCTGTGAACCATGCTTAAACTGGAAAACTTTGTACCCTAGAAAAGGTGCCAACTGTAACAGGGCATAGGAACAAAGCAGAGGTCACTAACAAAATGCAGAATTGCCATTTCTAACAGCACCAGGAAACAGAGTACCCATCACTGAACTACAAACGTACCGATCCCTTGCACTCGGAGGGACAAAGGACAAACACAATCATGGGACGACCTGAGGACACCTTTGGAGACGAGAAAGCTCTCCACAGTGTATAGAAGAAACCTAAGGGAGTCTGACCCTTCTCATGCCCTGGGGAGAACCTCTAAGGCAAGACAAAGTGGAGCTGGAGCGGCTCACAGAAAACTAGGAATCAGTGCCAGGCCAGGAGCCAGTTGTATGGGTATACTCACCCGTGTAGACATCCAGCAACAAATCAATCACTGTGCAAGATGAGGAAATTTTCCACCATCCTCAACATCCTGGGTGCAGTGGGTGTGACAGTTTGACCTCAAGCAAGAGAAGAACACACACAGGGACTGTGGGAAGCTTTGAAATGAATCTTGTGATCAGCTAAGTAGATCCAGAAAATGTGTATTTGGCTAAATAAGAAAATTCAGCCCAGTGCATGGACAGGTAGATGGCAGGGAGGTTTGGCAGCACACCTGCTCTAGCAGGCATTAAAAATCCCCTGGGATGCTCAGCTGGCTAGAGAAATGTGTGTCACACCCATCTGCCCAAGCCAGAAACCTCATCTATTGCTCCTTTCTCCCTGAGACAGCTTTCCATCAGCCAGATGGATGATCACATCCAATCCATTTTCGCTTGTGGAGTGTGTTATTCCTCATACAATAACACAGCACAGTCTACTGGGCATGAGTATAAATAGTCTTGGTCAAAGATACGTAACTGATGGTCCCAGTAGTCCCCAAGCTAAAGGTAGAAGATGATGTTAAGATAAGAAAGAGCCTGTTTTAAAGGAGGCAGATTCTGATCAATATTTAGCATTGTTAAACTATCAAATAGATAGATTAAAATATCACTCAATGATTTTTTTAGCCAAAGGAAGTTTGAAAAGTTATGCCATTTTACTAGCAGCTTGCATGTAGAAGGACAGACAAGGCAAAAACAATAAAGGAATCCAAATAACTAATTCAACAATAAAACATTTGGTGCAATTTGGATGAGCCAGTGCAAAATTAAAATGTTGCCATGAATATCAACATAAGGAAACAGCGATTGCAAACAACAGTGATATCTCAGCGGATAGCCCCGAGGTCTTACCAGGTTGTCATCTCACTGGGGGGCCACAGAACAGGGGAGCCAGAAACACCCTTTCCAGCTCTGAGCAGGCAGGACAGGAACAAACAGCAAACCGAAACAGAAAGCCCTGGCTCACAGCAAGCATGTAGGAAGGGCATTACTGCTGCTGGACACACGGCAGCACGGGGAAAACTGTGATTGCGGAGAACAGGGTGAGATCCCCTGAAAGACTACAATGTCTATGTAACTTTATTTATATAATTATATGCATATATATATATAACACCGTCAAAGAAAGACTCTCCCACATACTTTCAATACATAAGTAGTAGCCTTTAGCTCTGCTGCAGGCTTTGTTCTCTTAAAGTGAAAGCTGCCAGATTATACTATATAATGTTATTATTTTTCTTGCTGCTCTCCTTCTCTTTCCTATCTCATCTCCTTCCTTCCTTTTTTTCTCTCTCCTTTTTTTTGACTTCTTTATTTCCCCCCCTTTTATTCCTGGCTCTCTCTACCCACACCCCCACCCCCCTTATTAACATTTCCTCTCTCCATTCATTCTTGCTCCTTTCCTGCTGCTTCTGCCCTTCTCTCTCATTCCCAGTCATTCATTTCTTTCATACTGAATTAACTCTACCCCTGGTCTATGGATCCTGACAATCTATCTGTTTTTAATTGCTGCACTAAACTTAGCTGGACATTTCAGAGAGCCATGTACATTTAAAGTGAGGACCTTTTCAAAGTCTTCATAATTCAACTTGATTCCATGTATTTGATACAAGAGCCATATGTTTTTGTGGATCACGTATTGTTTCGCATATGTGAATACTTACAGGACAGACATGTATTTGGGTATCAATTGCTTTTGCTTTCTGAGCTGTCAATTAATTTTGCGCTGTGTAATAGCACTGATGCTTTGAAACATGCAGAGTTTTTCTCCATACTTCTAAAAATACACTGTAAATGTAATGAATGAGGGCTCACAATGCTGAGTGGGCTTTGCTTGGCGTCCTTTCACAGGTGAAGCACTCACAGGCAGCTCCCCATCAGGGCTGACGGTGGTAGAGTTTGAGCAGCATTGAGACCACATTCCTTCTCCATCACCGTCAGCCCTGTTAACGGCTCTTCACAGATGCTGCCCGTATTTCTAAGGTTTATTGATTCATCCCAACAAACTCCCTAGAAATGATCAATTAATCTATTGCATCCTCAGAGCAGATCTAGTAGCCTTTACTCAGATAAAACTTTCCTGCATCACACCCTGGTGCTAAGTCTATAAAGAAGGCGAGAGAAGAGGGAGAAAATCACAACGGGTTCTGGCAAAGGCGTGTAAGAATCAACATTTCCTTTTCAGTAGTTAAAGCATTAAACTGAATATTAAAATCCTACCCTACGTGTGGGTGTCCCCGGCACATCTTGGTATCAAATGTGTGCATCTCCAGGGAAAAGTGGACAGATACTAGCAATGATCTAAATGGAGGGGAAAAGTTCTCACACTGATTCAATTAGAGCAGTATATGTTGTAATATAGCTTCAAGGGATAACTGAAACTTTTGGAGAGTGCTTCTTTCCCCCCCCCCCCGCCCTTTTTTTTTCCTTTGGCTGCTGCCACATGGAGCTCATTTCACATTTCAGCTATAATGTAAGTGATACAGAAAAAACAGTTCTCACATTGTGTCAGATCCACTGGTGCCGAATCCACAGGCACCCTCCTTCAAGTAGTCTGAGAATACAGCCATGCATAGAGCTTTACCTTTTCTACCCTACTCCTGCCCCACCTGGGTTTCAAGTGGACAAGCTTTCTTTGCGACTGGTAGCCAGAAAATACTAACTGAAAACGATCCATCACACTCAATTCTCTGGGAAAAACGTAAAAAAGTTAAATTATGACAGTTATTCTGTAATACAGTGATGAGAAGCACAGGATAAAGAAAAAAGTACTATTAACTGAATATGTCAATAGAAGTAGAAATCCACGCCTAATGCGATGAGGCTGCACTGACTTTGTTACTCCTATGCTGATTTGCACCAGTGAAGCATCAGTCCTGGCAAGTCCTCTGTGAGCAGGGCACCCTTCCATCTGAGGTAGCCAATTGTCTGAAAACATCACAGAAATATTTTGACGAAATATTTTGACTGGGGGCTCTCGGAAGCTGGGGCTGTTTCACATACTGTGGTATTGCAGCAACGCCCCAATCTTGCTTGAACAGTAAACAAATATAACAATAACTATAAAGATAAACTGCAAAAATAAAAACCCAACAAAACACTCCTGGAACTCTTGATGTGAGGTGAGCGCCTTCCTCTCAGAAATAGTCAGCACCCCGTCTTCCCACTGCACTGTCTCAAGCTGCAGGTGCTCAATGAGTCTACAATTCAACTCTGCTCTACTCTTTATTTGTCACTTGAAAGATCTAAAGAAAAAACAACCTGGGGAAATTAGAAATATGTGTTTGTTCACTGTGGAGAGCTCCCCTAGCTCAGTCCTTCCCGTTGCAAAATAACATCCTACCACCAGAGCTGTGATGTTGACACTGCAGTGCTGAAAGGGAAGGTGGCTTCATCTGTGTCAAGTCTGGGCAGCCGAAGGCTCCGGGGATTCAGTTGCAGTCAGTCTACCTTTCTATGTTGGCGATGGAGGCAACAATACCAGCTGGGATGAGCACTGAGGCACAAGGATCAGAATCATCTTTGTGATCTTTCTCAGCTAGTTCAGACAAGGGGAACGCGGGGAATGCCTGCCAGTCACGCTGCCAGCGCACAAATGCCCCTGCCCAGCCCTAGTGCAGAACCGAAACAGGGAAGGTCCGCTCCCAGGCCTCAGCGAGGGAACTCACATCAGCACAGATAAAACCAGGACTTCTTACTTCAGTATAAATTATTTCACTGTGCCTTGTGTTTCTCTAGAGTTCACTGCACTTGGTTTTCTTTAGCAGACTCTGTTTCTCCTAATACTTCATAAATATTCAGTTCTTTTTCCAACAAAAGGCAATAGCTGATCATATAGAGAATATTAGAATTCATGTAGGATCTAATAAACTGTGAGCACCTTAAACTCTGCTACACTAGGAACTACAGCACTTGGTAATTTTGCTGCATAAATTACAAACTGCCGCTAAAAGCTAACAGCTATCCTGCATCTGTGCTTTAACAAATGAGAGTAATATATGGAAATGGTTATTTCCTGAACCTACTTTTTTTTTTTTTTTCTTTCTCATTTCATACTTTGCAATCACAAATGTGCTCATTTGCTCAAGATCAATGGACCACACGGTGATTTTGGGGGACTAAGGAACATAAAATGAAAGCTTATCACCAAAAATTTCAGCACGTGTACAAACCCATTTTCTACAGATATAAGGTCTCAGTTGCCAAAGGAGGATTTTTTAGAAACATGTATTGTATCCTGCATGTATTTACAAGAAAATTTGGCTATGAAAATTACTTGACACCTTCTACCTCTCCTACCAAGCGCTGCTCTGCACATTGCTTTACTAGTGTTTGTACAGGGCTACACTCCAAAAGACGAGGACTCAGAATGACTCGTGACATAAAGGGAATTTTCCTTAAAGGAGAGATTAGTGGTTAAAAATATAGAACAACAGAGCAATGTTAAAAGCCTGCTGTCAGGATGGAACACTACAGCCCCTGTAATATCAGCGAGACAGAGAGAGCAGCAATGGTAGTAAGAGGAGCAGCAAAGGGAAAAGAAGAATCAGCGAGGGAAATTGAGAGAGCAAAAGGAGAAATGTGCAACTGCGTATTTCTATCCCAGGAATTCCCCACATTTCAAGACCGAGTGAAGAACGTCCCGCGGGCTGGGAAACACCTCCCGCCCCCCGTGACTTTTCTGGCTATTTTCTGGCAATCGGACGATCCGGAGAGCGCCTGGGCCGCGGCTGGCGGCAGGCAGCAAACCGGTCTCCTGCAGTGGGAAGCCTGGAGCCCTCTCCGCCCTGGCAGGGCGGCGCGGGGGCAGCGGCGGGCCGGGCCGCCGGAGTCACGGCGAGAGCCCGGGCAGGGAGATAAAGGCACTAGGGCTTCCCGCATCGGGCCAACTGTAACTACTTAGGATGTACTCCTGCTTTAAACTCCAAAACGTGTAATGTGGAACATCAGAAAGGCACGTTGGTGAACTCTCCGCCTCTAATGGGAAACAGTTGAGAGTTCCACCAAATCTGTCACTTTTTAAACGAAAACATGAAAAAGGGCTAAGATAAAACAAAACAACAAAAAAAAAGTTGGAATAATGCACTTTGATTCAGATACTGAAAAATTTTCCTCAAGGAATGGAAAAACTGATGGGGAAAAAAAAAAGAAAGAAAAAAAAAGGCAAACCGAAATCTTATGGTGCTTGTAGCCGCCTGGGCAGACATTCCTCCCTATAATCCCCTTGCTCCCCTCCCGCTCCGGGAAGGGGAAAAAAAAAAATACCCTTCTGTGATGGCTCATAGAGATTTTGGGACCTTAGGATGTTTAAACAAGTGGTTCCCATTTCTATTCCAGGGTAACTGGTGACGGTCCCAGACAACACTTGGCTGCTCTGGGCTGAACTGAACGGTAGTTTATCAAAAAAGGCAAATCAAGGGGCTTCCAAACCAAGCTCACTGATTTGGGGAGAGAGTAAAAAAAGAGAAGGGCTGTTGCGTGGGACTGCAACTCCAGCAGCCAGGGCAGGAGACTGCTCTACAGCAGATGTGATAAAAATGTGTGTTTTAAAAGACCTTACAAATTCTTCTGCCAATTTAAAAAATCTCCCGTTTCTTTTCTGAAAATGTCCCCGTATCTCGGAGGCACCACAGGAACCAGAAAAGCAACCTGGAAGGCCAGAGGAAGGAGAAGCCGCCCCTGCCCGCCCCGCCGCCAGCCCGG
>NW_009647512.1:0-1802 GCF_000708025.1 Charadrius vociferus | reverse complement strand
TCGTTAGCGGCGGCGCTCCTCCCCCTCTGCCGGGGCTGGGCGCCCCCCCGGGCGGGTGGCGGGGAGGGCGGCAGGGAGGGCGGGCTGCCGGGCAGCCGCCGCGCTGCAATCGGCGTCTGTACCTGAGCGCGGGGAGCGGTGAGGAGTCATGTTCCAGATGCCACCGACGCAGCCGCCGATAAGCACCAAGAGATATCGCCTCCTAAAGCAGGGAGCCCATCGTCAACAACATATGCCTGACATTTTTTTTCCTGAACATCTTGTTAAAAGCAACACCTGATGAGCAGCTAGTGACTTCTTTTTGTTTCTTCCCCCTTTCGATAACTTAGGACATTACGCCCCGCGTAGCGCCCAGCTTCTCGCTGTCCTTTATTGATTGTTTGGGTTTTCACAGAACGGAACGATAGTCATAAAAAGATCACAGTTATCGTTGGGAAAAAAACGGGGAAACAGGAGCCGTATCTCAAACAGCAGGTCCTTGACTCTGCGCGGCGCAGCCGGCAGCGTGCAGCTTTGCCCGGCTCTGCGCGCACCGCTCGCCCGGAGAAGTGGAAGGTGCCCCTCCAGCCCAGACATCACGGGCCGCTTCCCCACCCTCGCCCAGAGCCCGTTTACCGAAGCCTCGCGGTTTTTCAGACACCCCTGCCAGGTGCCAGAGTTGTCACCAGCTGTCACTGAAACGCGCTGCCGAGGGCCAGGCGGCGGGCTGGCGCGGCGTGCCGGCATTGACACCCTAATTTAATCTAATCTAAATGTCTAATTTAATCGAAAATAGTCAGTGAAAACGAGAAATGGGATATTCCGTCCCGTTACTTCGTAATCGCTCCGAATTAGATACTCATGTGATGTGGGGGAAAAAATCCCGTTGGAGGGAGAGAGAAAAAGAAATTAAACGAAGGTAGGTGACCAATTCATCTGCCAGCAAAACTGCAGCATTTACAGGGACCTGCTGGGAAGTCAGGAGGCTCCGCCGATGTCAGAGGAGGCTCCTCTCTCGCAGGCGCCAGGGCGGCCTGGGTGCCCGCCCCCGCCTGTGCCCTCCGGGGAAACCGAGCTCGGGATCCCCGGGACTCGAGGGCAGGGTGTGCTCCCCCCGAAGCTGAACAGGGAGAGACGGCTCTGCGCTTTAAGATCACACCTAATGAGATTTCTCACAGCATTTCCTCGCCGTGCAACTTGAGGGGGAGCAAGACTCCCGTCCCCTGCGCGATGCGTTCGTGCTCTGTGTTCCTCGGCTCTCCATCCCCGGGGGACCGGGCAGGTCTCCGCAGCGGGGAGCGGGCGGGCTACCGCGGGGCGCGGCCCGGCCTCGGTGCCCACCGTCCGGCTCCATGTGCTGCGGCGGGAACAAGCACGAGGTTTTGTCGAAAGCCGAATTCTGCTTCAGGCAACGTGCAACTGATTTTGAACGAATTCCCACCACCCCATCAAATCCTGCAGCTGCTTGTTTGGCTAATAAAACCCCATGTGGTTTCTAAACTTACAGAAAGAAAAAGGAAAAAGATGTCCGTCCAAGTAAACTATAAGTGAAAACTCATTGATTACCTCCGCCTTCCTGTCTCTGATTTGATTAATCATTTGCCATTATGCTTTCCGAGTCACTTCTGTGTTGGTTTCCCTCTGCCTGAATCCTGTAAGACTTTTCCAGAAGGGCGGCTGTGATGTTGAGACCAACATACTGTAAACAACCACAAGAAGCAGAGCTAATGTTTTCAATACAGCTCAAGGACTAAAATAAACTCATTGGATTAGGGCAGCCTGAGCGATTGTTTTGGTGAGCGCTTCCCAGGCCCGCTGCTGAG
>NW_009647511.1:0-222 GCF_000708025.1 Charadrius vociferus | reverse complement strand
CCACATGTCCTTCTCTGCTTACAAACAACAGATACAGCAGGGCACCTTCCCTACTTGGCTCCCTCACCAGCTGCGTCAGGAAGTCATCCTCAACACCCTCCAGGAACCTCCTAGACTGCTTACTCTCTGCTGTATTGTATTCTCAGCAGCTATCTGGTAATTTGAAGTCGCCCACAAGGATCTTGAGACTTCTCTCAGCTGTTTATAGAATATTTCATCTGC
>NW_009647510.1:5197-5405 GCF_000708025.1 Charadrius vociferus | reverse complement strand
CCTCCGTCCGTCCTTCCGTCGGACGTTCCCAGCCCCGTCTCCTCTCTCCCGGCAGAACCCTACAAGAACCGGGTCCAGTTCTCACCCACCAACATCCATTTCAGCACGGTGACGCGGGAGGACACGGGGAAGTACATCTGCGAGGTGGTGGGGGACGGCGGCCAGATCGCCAAATCGGAGGTCAACCTCATCGTCCAAGGTACGGCCG
>NW_009647510.1:0-1644 GCF_000708025.1 Charadrius vociferus | reverse complement strand
GCGGCGGTGGTGGCACGTCCAGGGGCTGGTGATGTTCTCCGGGGCTGGTGGCACCGTCGGCGGCGTCCCGGCGGGCGCTCAGACGTTGCTGATGCGGACGCTCAGGGGCGCTCCCTCCCGCTCCCGCTCCGCCGCCTCCCGCAGGGACTCCTCCAGCTTCACCTTCTCGGGGTCCCCGAACCGGATGGTCTCGTGGAGACAACAGGGGACCGCCACCTTCACCACCTGGTCGAAGAGGCTGAAGTCGGCCACGTACTTGCCGCTGGCCGAGAGGGAGATGGCCGGGGTGAACTCGTAGCCCCAGAGGATCTCCTCGGGCAGGTAGGAGGTGCGCACCTGGCACGTGGCGCTGGTGGACTCCACGGTGCCGCTGAGGATGACCACCAGCTCGAAGTCGCCTTCGCCCGTGCGTAGGGCCATGTCCCGGAAGGGGCTGGCATCGTCCACCACGTGGTAGAAGGTGAGGGGCAGGATGAGGAAGGGGCTGTCGGAGGAGGTGTCCACCTGGAAGTCCACGTTGACCTGGTTGAGGCGGACGCTCTCGCCCTCCTTGGTGAGGTGGGTCTGGAGGAGCTTGCCCGTCACCTGGCAGCCGATGAGGAGGCTCTTGCGCATGTTGGCCACGCGGATCATCAGGCAGGTCTTGCCGTTGTGCTGGGCCACCACCGCGTTTTGGCTGAACTTGATGGTCTCGGCGCGTTTCTTGGGCCGGGCGATCTTGGCCAGGAAGGTGCCGGTGATGAAGATCTCCATGATGGTGGTGAGGACCAGCTGGGTGATGAGCAGGACGATGGCGAGGGGACACTCCTCGCTGATGTAGCGGAAGCCGTAGCCGATGGTGGTCTGGGACTCCAGGGAGAAGAGGAAGGCGCCGGTGAGGGTGTGCACCTGCATGACGCACGGCGTGTGATTGGCCGGCGGGTCGAACTCCAGCAGGTCCCCGTGGACCACGGCCACCAGGTACCAGATAACACCAAAAGCAAACCAGGTGCCGGCGAAGGTGGCGGAGAAGAGGACCAGCTTGTAGCGCCATTGCATGTCGATGAAGGTGGTCCACAGGTCCTTGAGGTACAGGAAGCGCTTGTCGGCGATGTGCTCCATCCGCACGTTGCTGCGGCCATCCTTGGTCATCACCCGGCGCCGGCGCAGCCCCGAGCCGATGAGCGGGCGGCTGTCGGTCTGCGTGGTCTGGCTGTAGTACACCTTGGTGGCCGACGTCATCTGGAAGAGGTGGTGGGAGGGGAGGTGAGGAGGTGCTGCCTGGGAGAGGGGGGTCCTGGGGGGGGTGAGTGGGAGTGTTGAATCAGTGGCTGGAGGGATGGAGAAGATGGATGGAGAAGACAGAGGGAGGGATGGAGAAGATGGACGGATATAGAGAAGGGATAGGTGGGAAAGTGGATGGAGAAGACGGAGGGATGGATGGATGGAGAAGATTGACAGATGGAGAAGATGGATGATGGATACATGGAGAGGAGGGAGAAGGTCGGTGGATGAGTGGGTGGATGAGTGGGGTGTGGGATGGATGGACGGATGGATGGACGGACGGAAGAGCAAAGGAATGGCTGTGTCTGAGGGACAGAGGGGATGGAGGGGGTGAGGGTGGGGTTCGGTGGTCATTGAGCGGATGGGATGGAGCCGAGTGGA
>NW_009647509.1:0-240 GCF_000708025.1 Charadrius vociferus | reverse complement strand
CCTCTGGTTGCCATAGCGATTGGCGAGGGATGTCCGGGAGCCGCTGCCTCCAGCTCAGACCAGTACAGACCAGTGCGGTCCGGAGGGGATGTCGTGTAGAACACCCGTGTGTATATATATATATATATATGTGTATATAAAGGAATGTATGTAAATGTATAAATACATATTTTATGTATTTATCGAGAGACGCACTGTTTTATTAATATAATATAACATAACGTAACATAACGTAACATA
>NW_009647508.1:1960-3084 GCF_000708025.1 Charadrius vociferus | reverse complement strand
CCAACTGGGGTGACAAAGTGCCCCCCCAACACCCACTGGGGGGCATCCAGTACCCAACTGGGGTGACACAGTGCCCCCACACACACCCCAACTGGGGTGACACAGTCCCCCCCCACACCCCCTGGGGGGTCCGCAGTACCCAACTGGGGTGACACAGTGCATCCACACACACACTGGGGGGTCCCCAGCACCCAACTGGGGTGACACAGTGCCCCCCCACACACACACTGGGGGTGACACTGTCCCCCCCCCCAACCTCGGGGGGTCCCCCATCACCCGGGGGTGTCACCGCTCACCCTGCACACTGGGGGGGCCCCTGAACCCGGGGGTGACACTGCGTCCCCAACACCCGGGGGGTGACACTGTCACCCCCACTACACCCTGGGGTGACACACACCCCTCCGGCCTCGTGCACGTGCACACGCCTTGCACACGCGTGTGCCACCGCACACACGTAAGCACACAGGCCACAGGGATGCAACCCCCCCTTTGCACACACGTGGGGCACGCGTGTGTAGACACGTGTACACACACACACTGCACACACGTGTGCACGTTTACCCATGTGCACACACATGTACATACATGTACACACATGTACAGTGCACACACACGTACACACTGCACACACATATACACACAATACACACACATACACACACACGTACATACATGTACACACTGCACATACGTGCACACACTGCACACACACGTGTGCACACACTGCACAAACTGCAGACATGTACAGGTGTATACGCATTGCACACACATGTACACACATGCACACACGTGTACACACATGCACATACGTGTACACACATGCACACACATGCACACAGGTGTACACACATGCACATACGTGTACACACATGCACACACGTGTAAACATGTATACACACACGCACACACATGCACACAGGTGTACACACATGCACACACCTGTACACACACGCACACACATGCACACACGTGTACACACATGCACATACGTCTACACACGTGCACACACGTGTACACACACGTCCCCCCCGCCCCCCCGTGTGCCCCCTCCGAACCTGTCCCCGCAGCGCTCTTCCCGACCGCCAGGGGGCGCAGCGCGCAGCCCCGCCCCCTCCCTCTAGACC
>NW_009647508.1:0-982 GCF_000708025.1 Charadrius vociferus | reverse complement strand
CCCTGTGTTTGGGGTGGACCCCCCCCCCCCCGTTTTGGGGTGACACTCCCTCACGCTGCCTTCTGGGGTGATCTCCCTCCACACTGGGGTCCCCCTCCCCGCTCTCTTCTGCCTCCACGTCTCCTGCCAGGGCTGGGGGGCCCCAGGCCGTGACACACCCCCCCCCCAATTCTCTGCCCATGCCTGCCCCGGGAGGAAGGGCTGAGGTGGGACCCCCAGGGCCTGCCCTGCCTGATGGGGACCAGTGGCCTCGTGAGATCTGATTGCCCTCCCCGCCCCCGGGGTGGGTGAAACCCTCACAGGACTTTGTGCTGGAGCCCAAATTCCTGAGCCCCAAACTGCCACCGTGGTGGCACTCAGCCAGAAACTGTCACCTGGGTGACAAAGACATGCCCCCCCCCGCCATTCCCACATGGCTCAGACCTCCTGTGTGTCCCCCACGTCCCCTGGGTGTCCCGGGCATCCATGAGGCCGGATCCCACACCCCGATGTCTGTGTCTCTTCCAGCCGCGTCCCACCTGTGTGTCCCTCCGTCCCTCGCCATGTACGCCTGTGCAAAGTTCGTCTCCGCTCCTGCTCTAGTGAGTAGTGACAAACCCCTCCTTCCCCCCCCACCCCGATGTCCCCTCTGCAGGACGAGGGTGGGCGGAAGGTAACACGTGACTCCCTCCTTGGGGACAGGGGGAGAGGTTTGGGGACGTTTTTACAGATTTAGAGCCACCCTGGGCCACACGGAAGGTGAGCGGAGCCCCGAGCGCTCAGCCGCTCTGGTTAAAGATCGTTTGCCGTCCCTCGATGGTTACTAATTACCCACACGGAGGCAGATACAGCGCTGGGATTAAAGCGCCTTTGGCTGGCTGCCGGCCCCGGCGGCACGCCGGATCCGTACGCTGCTGCCTGCGGCTGTGGGGTGCCCAGGAGCTCCGTTTTGCTGGCGGATACTGGGACAGGCTCTCCCAGTTGGGTGCTGCCAGCTCATGGG
>NW_009647507.1:0-376 GCF_000708025.1 Charadrius vociferus | reverse complement strand
CTGCCCCTGCCTTGCCCCCGCCTGCCCGGCCGGGGAGCCACCATCTCCCCGCGTCCTTTTTTGGTTGGGTCCAGAGGAAGTTTATTGTTTCAGCAGCCCAGTTTCTGGAGCTGTTATTTATCCAAGTGGATTCCAGCACGCTTGAAAAAACAATCTTGTTTTTTTTCACTTTTGGCTCCTCTTTTTGAGATGAAAAAAAAAAAAAGAAGAAGAAGAAGAAGGGATCTCTCTATCTCCCTGCCTGCAGCCTCGAGGGGTCTGAGCTGTGGGAGCTCTGGTGCGGGCGGGTTGGAGCGAGGATGCTGAACCCCTTCCAAGGCTGAATCCCCCCGGGATGGGAGGATGCTCCTTGGGGGGCTCCCTCCCGCATCCCCAC
>NW_009647506.1:0-310 GCF_000708025.1 Charadrius vociferus | reverse complement strand
TTTAGCCCCGGCTGGCAACAATCTTTTTTGGCACCCAATGTGGGGCATGAAAGGTTGAGTTAACAACAGATCTGACCAAAGCGTGTTAAAATGTATTTCTTGTATGCATTTATTATATTCATAAAATAGTTGCTGGTCACAATGTTGCTTTGTTTGCATGGCTGTGTTATGTAAATTCTTATATGCTCTATGTACTCCCTGAGATGCTGTCTATCCCCTCTGGGAGAGGGGTCAGGAATATCATTTGGCTGTCCTGCGTAATATCAACACATGATATGATATCATAACATCACTGTTCAGGTGGTTATGT
>NW_009647505.1:0-837 GCF_000708025.1 Charadrius vociferus | reverse complement strand
CATTAATAATGCCCTAATAGCCCAAATGACCCACTAGCAGCCATTAATAACGCTCTAATAGCCCCCAATGACCCACTAATAGGCATTAATAATACCCTAATAGCCCACCAATAGCCCAAATAGTCCCCTAATTGCCATTAATAATGCCCTAGTAGCCCAAATCAGCCACTAATAGCCATTAATACTGCCCTAATAGCTACGAATCACCACTAACAGCCATTAATAATGCTATTAATAATTAATAATTAGGGGTAATTAGTTGTAATTAACACTAATTAAGGAGGGGGGAGCCGTACCGAGGGGCAGGAGGGCGATGACGAGGAGGGGGTAGGCCTGGTTGGAGCCGCAGGCTAATTACACCCTAATAATGCCCTAATAACCAGCTAATGAGGTGCCAGCAGCCCCTCAGTGGTGGTAATTAATAATAGTATGCCTGGTTGGAGCCTCAGGCTAATTAATGCCCTAATAACGACCTAATAACGCCTTAATAACAGGCTAATGAGGTGCCAGCAGCCCCTCCATGGTGCTTATTAACGTTAATTAGCGGAAATTAGCAGTAATTAAGGAGGTGGGGAGCTATACCGGGGGGCATGAGGGCGATGATGAGGCAGAGGTAGGCCTATTAGCATTAATGAAGGAGGGGGGGAGCTATACCGGGGGGGGGGGCAGGAGGGCGATGACGATGCAGAGGTAGGCCTGGTTGGAGCCGCAGGCTAATTAACGCCCTAATAACGCCCTAATAACCGGCTAATGAGGCCCTAACAGCCCCGCCGCGGTGGTAATTAGCAGTAATTAGTTGTAATTAGCAGAAATTAGCAGTAATGAAGGAGGTGGGGA
>NW_009647504.1:233019-239534 GCF_000708025.1 Charadrius vociferus | reverse complement strand
TATGATAGAAAAATCAGCAAGATATATAAATCTAGTTATCCAGAAACAAATATAAGCGTATTTCCAACTTGCCCATAAACTAGCGTGAACAAAGAGAAGAGAAACACTCGACCCTACAGAAGGTAACAGGCAGCTCTTAATTCATCCTAGCTGAAAGTTGGTTCTTGTACCCAAGCAGAAGACATTCCTAACTACCCGGGCACCAGTTCAGGAAGGATGCACGCTCTGTTAACTGCAATTCTGCATCAACTTTTCTGTGCCGGCAGAAGAACGACCCCCCTCCTCGTTGGGGACAGCCCTGCCTGCACCCAGACACTCTTCAGCCGTGTGGGGACCGCAGTCCGGCCGGCGGATGCTCCAGCCAACAGCCGCTCCGGCTAATTGCAGCTCCTGCTCATGACTGCTGCCGGGAGTTTTGCCTCTGGCGAATGCGTGCTCCGGACAGCGCATCCATCTCCATCTCGCTCCAGCTCCTGCTCGCCACAGAAGCTCCAGTTGGTTTCAGCTCCTTCTCCGTACAAGCTCCAGCTATTTGCAACGGTCTGAGCTTTTCACAAGGTCGTCAATCAACCACCGTCATAACCTGAGTAGTATGATGAAACACCATAGCTCTACACGGTATAAATATTGATTAGTTTGCATGACTAATTACTTAATACCTATTCTAAATGATGTACAAAGAAGAGCTGGACTGGAAGAGGAGAGGGTGTGCGGGGTCTGAAAAACGCCTTTCCTCTCAGAGACCCCTTCAGACATGGAGTTCAGCCTGCTGCACGCCCACCTCCTGAACTTCAGGGTCCCACGGAACCAGACCCCCACCTCCAGGGAGGGTCCACGTACCCTGCCCACCCCCTGTTTTCGCCCACAGGACTTGACCCTGCTCCTGAGCCCAAAGCCACACAACTCCACCTGTTTCTGAGACCCAAACCCATCCCCGTGAGCCTGTTTTCCAGCCCCAGGAGCAGAAGACCTGGTCTCCATTCATGCCAAGCTGAAGCACATCCTCTTGGTTCCCTCCCAAGAGGAATACAGAACAATTTTGGGATGTTTTATGAGCAGATAGGTCAAACAGGTGCTATGCTTGGGTCGATAAAAGGAAGTTTTGAGACACAGTAGCCTTGAGTGGAGTAGATAACGAGTACATGCTAGAATGAGCTAGTTTTGTGTAATTAAGTGTCGTCTAATTAGGCCAAAGGGCAAACTGAGCATGCGCAAAGACAGAGTTCAATCTGCAGACACGGTGAGGAAGACTATCGACGACCACCAGAGAGCCCTGGAAGACCACCAGTAGACATAAATGCACATGCGTCAAGGACATTTACATATATCAATGAGTTACGGAAATAGGATGAATATGTTAATCATTTCTCAGAAATCTAATGAATACGTGTATTTTGACTGCATATAATCTTTGTAGTAACCTTCTAAAGTCTAACTACAGCCTGCAAAAAATCAAAGAGCAGATGTTGAGACCGACACATGCGCTTTGGCACATTCAAGATTGGCAGCTGCTCAACTACCACGCAAACAACTGCTCCCAAGAGGCTTGAGTGGCCTCCTCAGCACCCGAGAGATGTGTTAGGGTTTGGAGAACCCACAACAATTTATTGTCGTTTAGACAATTATTTATGGGGTTGCGCCTTCTCTCTTCAGTCATATGACCGACTGGTTGACAGACACATCCTTTATGTACCCAGCTGGACGTCTCTCAAAAGGGTTGGTGATCTGCCAGTAGTTATATGTGTTCAGTCACAGGTTTCTGTGCGTGAGTGGGTCTGTGCAGCCGTGGTGAGCAGTGCCAGCGTGGTATGTCAGCACCTTCTGCTGTCCCGTGCCATACCCGAGGTCAGAAGCATGTCACCACACTCCACCCCTGATGGCATGGGTAGTGGTGTGATCCAGCGGTTGGGTGGCAGCCCTGCAGAGTGAGGCTGCGAGCCTCTCCGGCCTCTACGTGTGCGAAATGGCTGGGCATGAAGGGAGAGATGGTGGAGGAGGAGGAGGAGGACTTTCCCAAGCGTGGAAAAAATGGGAGATTAATTGCTATTGGTGTGTTTGATCGTTTGGTTCTATAGCATGAAGCAAAGCAAAGCTTAATCACAATCCAAACAAAATGGGATAAAGAATATTACAATAAAAAGAGTTTTCATTAATATTGATTTGCAAATTTAAGGAGTGTATCCAACTAAACAGGTCAGAAAGTGGAAATCCACCAGGAGATATCACAATTTGATGTAAGGTTTGCACGTGTTTGGAAATGGCACAGACATCGCGTTGGATTTGTTAGCATCAGTGCAGCCGGTGGTCTGAATCGGTGCACAGATACCTCCTTGTTGCAGGGTAAGCATATCGAGTACGAGATGTTTTTTTTCCTGCTATCAAAGTGAAAGAAGAATTTTCCTGTTGTCAGGCTGAGGTGACATTTACTGTGCAGTTCCCTCTGACTTCCAGGGTAGCGGAGAGATTTTTAAGAGCACTTTCTAGCTTGTTTACCCCGAGCCCGGGAATCAAGCTTCTCATTAGAAGTCTCCACCTGGAATCTTGAGGGGTTCCTCATATACTGGGGTGAAGAGGTGGAGGGTCCAATTTATGTGTGCAGCAGGAGCTGCATTAACCCCACACACCCCTCCCACTGCATGAATGACCACAGGCAGAGACGCTGTGAAACAAACATCAAACCTTTAATGAATGAAGAACGAAAGAGGGATGTGGGAGAGGGCTGGGGCTGGAGAAGGTGGGTGCGGGTCGCGTGTCACGGGGATCTGTGCTCCACGCCTTCTCTATCAACCCATCAACAGTGGTTGGGAGGGCGTAGGGCACTTTGCTTGTCCCCCAGGGTTCTGGATTGCTTGGTGGACATGTTGTTGCTGTCGGGTGCTCCCCGCTTGCCACAGCCCACGTGCTGCCTGCTGCTACCAACCGCCACACCATCCCCCTTCAGCTTCTCCTCCCATGGGGTTTTTGAGTGTTTCACCACCTGGCACAATACCACCTTCCTTCTCTTCTTAGGTGGGATGTTGTCCTGCGGGGAGGTCTCTTGCATCCTGGGGGTGCTGTCTGGTGTGGGGCACTTGTCCTCCTTGCTACCCACCTTCTGTGGTCTGGGGACTACCCGGTAGGAGACGATGCCCGGTGGCAGTGGCAAGCGGGTCAAAAAAACCTGGGGCTGACTCCTCAGCAACCCCTTCACCAGTTCGGCCATGCAGGGCAGTGGGAAGTTCAGCAGAGGACTCTTCAGATAATACTTCAGGGAACTCTCCGTAGGATCCTCTGGACAACCTTTCAGGGGACTCTCCATTGAAGCCTCCACAGGACAAAGTGGCAGCCAGTTTGGGAGGACCGCTCCCACCTCGCCCTGTGTTCCCTTGGCGTCCAGCAAGGGGGATGTCACCAGCCCTAAGAAGGGGTAGGTTTCCCCCAGCATCGCCACCACCACTTGGTCCTCAGGGCAGCCACCCTCTGCCCCGTACGCTGAGATGTTGGATGGCTGGTTGAGGAAGGCAGTGCTGGTGAGGCTGCTGGAGATGCCGAGGACATTGGAGACGGTGCCCTCGCCCTCCATGGTGTTGAGGCAGGTGAGCGTGTTGGTGATGTTCATGGTGAACGACTGCTCGTCCTGAAACTGCAGGGTTTCTCCTGCCAGCTCAGGAAAGGCTTTGGCTGCAGACCCCAGCTCAGGCAGGTCCAGGGGCTTCCCCAGGGCGTCAAGGATGGTCACCCCTGCTGAGAAAGCAATCTAAACCAGCTGAACCCCATGGTGATGCAAACTTTCCTGGGCATGAGACACCTGCCTGCGGGCTCTGACAGCCCCCAAAACTCACCTTTGGGCTTTATCTTGGTTCTGCCACATGGTGAAGCCAGGGCGGGCTGGTGGGGACTGGTGTCGGGGATGCTGTCCTCAATGACCACTATGTCATTGTCAGAGGCTCCCAGTGGCTTCTTGGTGCTGTTGGGTGGGGTGTGGACCACAGGGAGGTCCTGCAACCAATGCTGAGCCACGGGCTACAGGGGCTCCCAGTGGACACTGCCCCGTGGCCCCAGCCCCATTGGCTGTTGGGGCCCCAGCATCTCCATCACCACCTGCTGTCCCCAGCTGTAGGCAAGGGGACATGGAGAGGCCACAGGGGGAAGTGGCACCCACGGGGAAGCTGCATCAGCTGCCCTTGGGCACCCAGGGGACCTGGCACCCCCTGCCAAATGCTGGCCTGCACCGGCTGGTAGGTGATGGGGTGGACCTGGGCAGGCTCAGAGGACACTGGCAGCATGCTGGCAGTGACCAGTGACGGCATGGCTGGGGCGGTGAAGCTCACGCTTGGCACTTCTGAGGCCATCAGCAGCCATAGGGAGAACCTCTCTGTTGGGGGAAGCGAAGAGGGGTCACGGAGAGAGATATTGGTGGGCAAAGCCAGATGAGGGGTTACCTGAGGAGCACCAGGAGGAGCAGGAGCCTGCTGCTGTACCTGCCATGGCAGTTGGTCATTGTGGGGTTTGTTGGGGGCAAACAGCCACCGTCCCCATTGGGATCACTGTGCCAGCCTTGCGAGGGTTTGGTTGTTCATACAATAGCTACTTCCCATCTCATTGATTTCCCATCCTGCTGATGACTTTCTGTCCTCAGTGTTGATTTCCCATTGCCACAATGCTTTCCCATCCAGATGATGATTTCTCAGCTCTGTGATGGTTTCCCATTCGAAGGATCTCCCATGCACACAATTTCCCATCCCAAGCATGATTTTTGTGGAGAGGTGGGTTTTTGTGTTTCCTGTTCCATGTTTTCCTCCTCTTCTACCTCCTACTTGTCCTCCTCCTCTTTCTCCTCCTCCTCCTGCTCCTCCTCGTCTTTCTTTTCCTGTTCCTCCTGTTTGTCCTCTTCATCCTCTTTCTATTCCTGTCCTTCCTTTCCCTGTTCTTCCTTCTCCTGTTCCTGCCTTTTTCTCATCGTCCTTCTCCTCCTGTTACTAATTCTCCTCCTCCTCCTGCTAATTCTTTCACATAGTAATAGAAATTTGCATATGAAATAAAAAAGGCATGGTCCTGTAAACACTTTAAATGAAGACAACTGTTCATGTGTATGGCCCCATCCCTGGAGGTGTTCAAGGCCAGGCTGGACGTGGCCTTGGGCAACCTGGTCTAGTCAGAGGTGTCCCTGCCCATGGCAGGGAGGTTGGAACTCGATGATCTTCAAGGTCCTTTCCAGCCTAAACCATTCTATGATTCTATGATTCTATGAGCATTATTTGTGTGGGTAAAAGCCTGCTGCTTTGCACCTTTGCTTCCAAACCCCAATTCATTTGAGAGAAGAGGGCCAGGAGGGAAAGATGTCTCATTTTTCATCACTATCCTGTTTCTTCTTGCCAGTTTATCAGGAGCATCTAAAAGCTGACTGGCTTGTCCTTGCCTGAGACCTGTGTGGGTCATTTGCCCTGGGCTGCTTTTCCTGGGGGTGGGGGAGACAGGAGGAGGATGTCCACCGCGCAGGTTCTGGCTCTTCATGAAGAGCAGCCTGATTTCTCCCGCTGCAGAAAGTACTTCCAGACTAGAGACGAAACTCCCATCACCAATGGAGCTCATCAGTGATGCTAAGCTATGGCGAGGGAGCTCTGAAACCTCCCCCAGGACGAGTCCCGGTACTTCACCTGTCTCAGCTGCGGCAGTCCAACGGGATGAGGATGACCTCGTCTGCTGCTGCTGCTCTCAGTCACAGAGTGCGGAGAGTGGTGAGGGCAGGCAGAAATGCGGCAAGACAGGTTGTGGTGTCAGCTGCCGGGTGGCCTTGGGGAGAGCACAGGGTCATCATGACATTGCAGAGGCTTTGGGAGCCTGGGTGATGTTTGGTTGCCTGGCTGATCTGGAGCTGGGGACGTCCAGCAGGGCTGTAGGGATACTGGCACCTGAGGAGGAGAGGCTGTAGCGTGGAGATAGTGGACATTGCACCTATAACTTAAAGAATTGTCTTGAAGGTTTTCCACAGCTGTGTATATGTGACTTGAGTGAAAGCCTTGCTTCCTCCTGTTCCTTCACACTGTCATGACATGGCTGCTTTTGTTTGGGTTGGGGGTTTTTTTTTGCCTTTTTTTTCTTTCCTTTCAGTACAGCTGATACACTTGAATCATCCTGAACTTGGAAAACTGACCATTTGTTTCTAAGCTAGTAATTTTTTTCCTTCTAAATAAATATTTGTAAAGCTTTGAGAAGTGTAGATGTTAGCTCACATGAGAATTCTGTTCCTGCTAGTGTCTACCCTGGAGGTGGTTAACCTTCCTAGCTATGGAGTAGCCAGATGAAACTCCTATGGCCAGAAGTCAAAAGCCACATCCCATATGCAGTGGTGAGCTGAAGTGAGGAGGAGCTCTGGACAGTCACTTGGCGTGGGAGGCAACAAAAGCTTCCTCAAGGTCCTGGTGTTCACAGAATCACAGAATGGTCAGGGCTGGAAGGGCCCTCTGGAGCTCCCCCAGTCCCACCCCTGCCAGAGCAGGGGCACCTCCAGCAGTGGCACAGGACGGCGTCCAGGC
>NW_009647504.1:229516-232199 GCF_000708025.1 Charadrius vociferus | reverse complement strand
AGCCACCCCTCCCAGTTTTGTGTCATCAGCAACCTTGCTGATGGTACACTCGGTCCCTTCATCCCGATCATTGATGAATATATTGAACAGGACTGGACCCAGTACTGACCCCTGAGGGACACCACTCGTTACTGACCTCCAACTAGACTCACCACTAACCACCACCCTCTGAGCTGTATCTGCCAGCCAGTTTTCAATCCACCCCACTGCCCATTCATCTAACCCACACTTCCTAAGCTTCCCTATGAGGATGATGTGAGAGATGGTGTCAAAAGCCTTGCTGAAGTCAAGGTAGACAACATCCACTGCCCTCCCCTCATCTATCCATCCAGTCATACCATTGTAGAAGGTTATCTGATCAGTCAGACATGACTTCCCCTTGGTGAATCCATCTTGACTACTTCTGATAACCTTCTTTTCCTCCAGATGCTTTGAAATGACGCCCAGAATGAGCTGTTCCATCATCTTTCCAGGGATGGAGGTGAGGCTGACTGGCCAGGGCCTTCCTTCTTGCCCTTTTTGAAGACTGGAGCAACACTGGCTTGCCTCCAGCCCTCAGGCACCTTCGCCTGTTTTCCAGGACCTTTGAAAGATGATGGAGGGTGGCCCAGGAATGACTTCTGCCAGCTCCCTCAGCACCTCGCGGGTGCCTCCCATCAGAAGCACATGGACTTCCACATGGACTTGTGGATACCCAGAAATGTCTTCCTTAGTGCCTACACAGAGCAAGAACCTCCAGTAGCAAGGGCAGTTTCAAAGGAATGGATAAATGCAAACAGGTTAAAAACCAGTCCCATGGTAGCAGTCAAAGCCCACCTGACTCACCACGCTTAACATGTCACAACTTTTTGTGGGTAAGGGTGGATGGAGTCACTATAAGCAGATGTTGTAACTGACCAGGCAGTTGACCTAAAGAAACGAGAAATTACCGTTGAAAGGAGTGTCATGCCTTTATATGTCTGGGTATATTGCCTTTTCCTTCCTTGGTCTGAGCTCAGCGTAGTGAAAGGTGTTTCCATCTAGGGGAGGGAAACTCGTCCAACAGCCGTCATCATCAGCGTCAGCGCTTGTGGTCCTTGGTGGAGGCATAAGTGCTTGGGACAGTTTTACTTGTGCGGTGTTTCTCATTCTGCTCCCAGGCTTTCCCTTTCATGTTTGCGCTCTGATTTTCCCTTTCATGTTTGCTCTCTGGTTTATTTGCCTTTATACGTTGTTTTTTTTTAATGTTCTCTCTTCTCCACAACTCTGAGCCCTGAACTACATGTTCCTTTTTCTGAAAACCCATTAATAGTTTTGGCGTTTACCTGTGGAGCAGAGAAAATGGGGGACCCTTTGGAGTAGAGCAGAGAATTTAATATGGGAAACATTTCAGTGTTATGCATCTTTCTGAGGCTGAAAGTACCTGCTCTAACATTTTTTAGTTGTTTTTGCATTGTTTAGCAACATCTACTTAAAAGTCTACTTCAGCAAAAGAAGAAATCACTTTTTGATTTCTCTGACTAAAA
Organism: Charadrius vociferus; assembly: GCF_000708025.1. NCBI lineage: Eukaryota > Metazoa > Chordata > Aves > Charadriiformes > Charadriidae > Charadrius > Charadrius vociferus. The sequence continues at coordinate 230,694 of NW_009647504.1, read as the reverse complement.
GAACTAACCTGAATATACAGAAAATTGACACGAAGAGACATATTTTTGTTGTTATCGGGTACCACATCTGACTTGTAGAGGTTTCCCAGTGCGTAGGGTGGTGGTTTGGACATGGCAGTCTTCAGTCTTCTTTCTGAACTGGGCAAGTTACACTGTCGCAACTATTTTCAGTAATGTTTTGCTTGACGTGGAACTCCGTGCTCTGCACGCGTCAGCTAGCTTCTAGCCAGAAGGCGAATATTTGCGAAGATGACTCTCTGCTGAGAAATGGGCTGTGTACTGCTGGAACACAGTCTGGCTGTGTCTCACCGGTGCCCTCGGGTTGTGTCCCGGACTCAGCTTACCTGCCGCTTAGCACCAGCAGGTTTTGGGGCAGCATGTGGATTCTTGGGGGGAGGATGAGTATTAATGCCATCTTGTGTGTTTTAGGAGAGAGACTCGGTAATGTCTGGGGTGGGAACGTAGAAAGACTCGTAGATGTCAGCTTTAACATATTGTAGATGTCATGTAGATGACTCAAGGTACTCAATGAGTGAGGTACTCAATGACTTTTTTGGCTCGGTCTTCACTGGCAAAGACTGCAGCCACACTACCCATGATGCAGAATGCAAAGGTGAGGATTGGGAAAATGAAGAACCGTCCACTGTAGGTGAAGATCAAGTACGAGACCACCTGAGGAACCTGAAAGGCGCACAAGTCCATGGGACCTGATGAGATACATCTGCGGGTCCTGAGAGAACTGGCAGATGAAGTTGCTAAGCCACTATCCATCATATTTGAGAAGTCATGGCAGTCTGGTGAGGTTCCTGATGACTGGAAAACGGGAAACATAACCCCTATTTTCAAAAAGGGAAATTAGGAAGACCCGGAGAACTACAGGCCAGGCAGTCTCACCTCTGTGCCTGGCAAGATCATGGAGCAGATCCTCCTGGAAACTCTGCTAAGGTACATAGGAAATAAGGAGGTGATTGGTGACAGCCAGCATGGCTTCACCAAGGGCAAGTCATGCCTGACAAATTTGGTGGCCTTCTTACAGCGGCAGTGGACAAGGGAAGAGCAATCCATGTCATCTACCTGGACATGTGCAAAGCGTTTGACACGATATCCTGGTCTCTAAATGGGACAGACATGGATTCAACAGATGGACCATTCGGTGGATAAAGAACTGGCTGGATGGT
>NW_009647504.1:219835-228973 GCF_000708025.1 Charadrius vociferus | reverse complement strand
CACCCCTGGCCACCCCTGCCAGGCCCTCGCACGTGCTGTCAAGGATGTATGCCTACCCCTCACCTCCCTTTTCCCCCGTGTCTTCGCCATGCCAGGTGACTGTCTCTTCCTCTTCTTCTTACTGTTTTTATCTCCTCCACTTTCCTGTTTCTCCTCCTCTTCAAACAATCATGGAGTGATTTGGGTTAAAAGTGATCTTGAAAGATCCTTTAGTCAACCTCCCACCACCCTCCATGTGGGCAAGTCACCCAGCAGTTTTGGCAAGGACGGAACAAGATCCATACACACGTTCCTCTTTGCTGCAATTTCTGGAATGTGTCTTGGGTAAATTGGTCTTCAGGTTTTGCAGGTTGTAGGTTTGGCAGGATCTATTGTGTCCTTAATGTGCTGGTGATAGCAAAACCTGTAGGCACCTGTGCAGGGCATTTTGGATTTGATATGATGCGTGAGCTGACACAGGCAGGACGCAGGAACAACCACAAATCCACGGATGAACTGCAAAGAGCAAATTTCATCTCGATACCTTGCAAACTGGGGGATGCCTGAAGCAGCAGCCGGGCAGAAGCACACAAGCAGAAACGCTGCCCCATGGAGCGCGAGAGTCTTTGCTGGAGAGTGTTTGTTAGCGAGAGAGTCCTTGCTAGCGAGGGAGCGAGCGTCCGAACCTGCTGTTCTCGCCTGTTTGTCAGGGATTGAAGCAGGGGTAGTATTCCGCTGTGCTTTGATCTTTTCTGACAGCAGGGAAGAATCTCAAGCGTGTTCAGTAAGATGCCTCTGAGTCCATCACAGGCCTATCTTATCTAAGCGCAGATGTTCTACTTGTGAAGCGCACAGGACTAAGCAAGAACATGCGATACATGTGTTTTCTGACACCCCAGGTGCAAGTCACTTGAGCATATTTACAATCTTCCTCGCTGATCTTCCATTGCTTTCCCACATATGAGTTGCGTGAAATCTTGAACAGTTTAATGTTCTGTGGCGGTACGGTAGTTACAATGTCATCAGAAGAATGTGAAGAGAAAGAAGATGAGGATGGCGAAGATATTTAAAAGTATTATAAATGTTAACAGTGGAAATATGTCATTTACAGGTTACGTGAGCAGTTGGGGGAGGGCTGTTTCTGCCCCATGACCTTGGGCTGGCACTCACAGCTGAGAAGGGGCTTTCCAAAATCCCGCTGGAAGGAGCCAGCTGTGGCCACCTCTGGCAGAGACAGGCATTGGGTGGTGGAGGGGGTGAGACAGGTGCCTGGGAGAGAGGGGAGCACGGGAAGCTGGGAGACAGAGATGGGGGTGGAGGGGAAAAAGCCGGGGTGTTGGCAGTGAGGACGCTCCTGCTGTGCAGGTGCTTGTGGTGTCACTGGTGACCGAGCGAGTGTTAGGGTAGAGGGACGCGCCTGGCTTGTTCGTGTGCTTGTGGTGTGACCTGTGCCTGGAGAGGCGATAGGGCAGGAGCAGGGCCTGGCTTGTACAGCTGCTTCTGATGGCACTGGTGGCTCAGTAGTTGATTGGGTATGAATGGTCACCGGGCTTTTGCTGCTGCTTGTGATATCGATCGTGGCTCTTTATCTACAAGGGCAGGAGCATGCGGCTGCTTCTCAGCGTCTTGTGATGTTGTAGGCAGCTGAGTAGGGGACAGGGCAGAAGCAGGCTCCTGGCTCGTGCAAGTGCTTCTGGTGTCACTGGTGGCCAAGTAGCTGATAGACCCAGAGTATGCACCTGGTTTGTGCAGGTGCTTGTGAGGTCACATGTGCTTGAGTAAGTGGTAGGTGAGGAAAGCACCCCTGGCTTGTGCTGGTGCTTGTGCTGACATAGGTGTGTGAGTAGGTGGTAGGTTAGAAGGAGGCACTTGGCTTCTTCATGTGCTTGGGAGGTCCCACGTGCCTGAGTAGGTGATAGGGCCAGAGCAGGCCCTTGGCTTGTGCAGCTGCTGGTGAGGTCACTGGCAGCTTTGTAGCTATTAGGGCAGGAGAAGGCTCCTGGCTTCTACAGGTGCCTGTGATGTCCTAGTACGTGATAGGCAGCTAAAATCACAGGAAGCAGCTCCAGACTCCTCCAAGGAAGCCAGCCATAGATTTTTGTCAATGTTGGAGGCAGATCCATTCCTTGTAGCAATCTGGTACTTTTCCCAGGCAGGTTTGGAGTGTTTTGACCTTGCCTGGAGACAGCTGAAGTCCTGGGTAATGGTTGTGTATGACTCCTAAATAGTTACCTGAAAAGTTTTCTTCATGTGTAAGGCAGGTCCAGGCATCTCAGAGTAGTGTTTTGGCTTCCCCTGGAGAGAGAGGAAGTCCTGGGCTGCCGTGCCAAATTTCTCCTAAGTAGGTGGTTGGAGAGTTTTGTTAATGTTGGAGGCAGGTCCAGACCTGGTAGCTTCCTGGGACTCCTTCCAGGCATCTCCAGGAGCCTTTGGGTTTCTTCTGGAAACAAGTGAAGTCCCAGCTAGCAGCCCCAGTCCCTTTGAATGTAGCTGTGCAAAGAGCATTGTTTCTGATGGAAGAGAGTCCATGCCTGGTAGCTCCCTGGGAATTCTCCTTGGCATTGCCAGGATTGTCTTGGCCTCTTCTGGCGAAAGCTGAAGTACCAGGCAGCAGCCTCAGAATCCTCCAAGGTGAGGCATTTTGTCAGTTTTGGAGTCAGTTTTGCCCTGACGCCCTCCAGGACTTCTCCCAGGCAGCTTTGGAGTGTTTTGACTTTCCCTGGAGACTGCTGAAAGTCCGCAGTTAGCAGCCCCTGGCTCCTCCAGGGAAGTCACCTAAGGAGTTTTGGGTATGCTGGAGGCAGGTCTGTGCTCTGTACCTTGCTGGGAGTCTTCCCAGGCAGCTTTGGAGTGTTTTGCCCTTCTGTTGTGAGTTCTGAAGTCCTGGGTAGAAGCTGCATACAACTCCTAGGCAGATCAGTGAAGAGTTTTGTGTATGTTAGAGGCAGGTCCATGCTGGGTAGCTCCCCGGGACTCCTCCCAGTCATCTTCAGGAGCCTTTTGGTTTCATCCGGAGAATGGCAAATTCCCAGGTAGCAACCCTCACCTTCTCTAAGGTGACGACTCGAAGAGCATTGTGTCTGTTGGGGAAGGTACACGTAGCTACATGATGGGTTTTGTCCATGTTAGGGGCAGGTCCATGCCTGTTATCTCCTCAAGACCGTTCCCAGGAATCTCCGTGAAGTTTTTAGCCACTTGTGGACAGAGCTGAAGGGCCAGGAAGCAGCCCCAGACTTCTCCAGGGTAGCTGCCTGAGGAGTTTTGTCCGTAGAGGCAGGTCCATGTGCAGAAGCCCCCCAGGAGTCCTCCCATAGTGCTCCAGAGTGTTTTGGCTTCCCCTGGAGACAGCTGAAGTCCAATGTAGCAGCCTCAGATTTCTCCAGGGTAGCTTCCAGAGGAATTTTGCCCATGCTGGAGACAGTTTTGTGTCTGGTAGCTCCGCAGGTCTCCTCGCAGGCATCGACAGGGGTACGTTGGAGATAGCTGCAATGACAGGTAGAAGCCACAGGCTCCTCCAAAGAAGCTACCCGAGGAGTTTTCTGTATGGTGGAGACAGGTCTGTGCCCGGTAGCTCCCTGGGATGCCTCCCTGCATCTCACAAAGTCTTTTGGCCTCCTCTGGGGACAGCTGATATCCACGATAGCAGCCACAGGTCCCACCAGACAGTTTTTCCTGGCAGTTTTTCTCCTCTGGAAGAGGTTCCTCACCTGCTAGCCACCGAACAGCTGCAGCTACCTCTGTAGTTTGTTTTTCTTTGTGGGAAGTTTTCTGGGTTTTTTGCATTTTTGCCGTTCTTTTGTACTTCTGGGTTTCCCCCCTGTTGTTTTATTCATTCAAGGAACAGAGCACCAGCTCATCTTCCTCCCAGGACTCCGTCCACATGGCTCTTGGGTTTGGTTTTCTGCTGTGTGAGGTTTTCTTTCCTTGTAGCCCCATGCCTTTCATCAGTCCCTCCCAGTCAGGGACAGGGCAGTAGAAAAGTGTGTTTTGTAGTGGACTGGTGGTCTGCTCTGGCATCTCTTTGGCTGTGTGGGTTGTTGCAAGAGCAGAGCTTGGATGGAGTCACACGTGGCTGTCAGGGAGTCTGAAGGGGTGCCAGCTTCTGCTGTGCAAAATCTCCTCAGTCTACTGAAGGGGAGTTCTTTGTGCCAAAGGGCACCTGAGTACCCAGGCCTGTCGCTCACTCCCATTCCAATACCACACAAAGTCTTGGCAAGCTTCGCTGGTGTCTTACAGCGATGCCTGGTGCCAAACCATTTGTATTACTCCCCGTACATCTGTTCCAAAATACCAAATAAATCACTATGAGGGCAGTTGTTTTGATTACTCTGTTAACAGAAATGTGCTTCCTTTCTTAGAGGTAAATCATTTCTCTCTTAGATCCGAGGTCCTGCCCTTGTTTCTGTTGTGTCAAGTCCTCTCGTGCGTGTATCATGGAAGTTAAGAAACTAGCGTGAGCTTATGTTACAAGAGCAGTCTAGATTTGTCACTTTGGGCGATGACAGTGGCTTTTTAAAGCTACAAAAAGAACCTCCCTCCTGAGAGCAGAAACTCTATTCACCCGGTTCTGGAGACACGGGTTGTCTTTCACTAACAAGATTTTGTCTTTCCAATGGAGCCATTAGTTAGAAGATGAGAAATGGGCTCAGATCTTGAGCCTCCCCCTTCTCTTGGACAGGTCACATCCATCTGCTGTGTCTCTCTTTCCTCACCTTTAAAACGGAGCTGAGGATGCTGCGCTCTGCTCCTGCAGTGCTGTGAGAGGGGAAGGATCCATTAAGAGTTCCCATTATTGTAGGAAATGGGAAACAGCCACTTGTACAGCTGGAGACTTGGAGGTGGGCAGAAGCAGAGGATGGAAATGCGGTCACGGTGCGCGGGTGCTCCTGGGGAACCGACGTGTCTTGCAAATGCCTGTGACATCTGGGTCCCGTATTCCAGGGTTTGTTGATCAAAATTGGTGTCAGGAAATAATTTCCCTCTGTGCCGGGTGGGGACCCTTGCTGGGTTTTGTTTGCCTGTTTGTTTGGCCTTCTACATCTGGGATTGAGATGCTGGAAGTACTTTTGATCTCCCCTTTCTTTTCCTGGTGGGCACAACAGCTGTGAGGTCTTTGAGTTTCTGTTCTTCAGTGTGGTACACAGTGTTGGGAAGCACGTGCTCCCTGGACATCCGTTACGTGGTGCCCTGAAGCTGTAGCTGTGGCAGTCTTGGTTGTGTTTTCCTGCCCTGCCTTTCTCACTGATTTCCCTTGGGTGATGCACAGATGCTCCTCATCCATATGAAATGGAGGAAGCCTGAAATCCAGGCCTCCGAGCATCTCCAAAACAGAAGGGAAAGCAGGCATGAGGATGCTTGTTACGTCTCTCTGGCCTTCCCTTGCTCCTCCCCACGGGACAGCTCAGACTCCAGGCCACCAACTTGCTTTGTTTAAAACAGATTTTGCCAGATTTACAGGAAAGTTATCCCACCTCATGGACTTGCTTTGAGTTTGGGCTCCAATGTCAGCTATTCAGAAGGCTTTCAAACTTTTCTGAAGGTGTACCACATCCCTTCAGAGTCTGACCGTCATATTAAAGTAATTATTAATGAAGTCATCTGTAAGCAGCAGCCAAAGCTTGGTGGGGTTAGTTAGCAGCTCAAGCAGAGTGAAGGGACAGAGCTTTTGCATCAATTAGCAGCAGTCAAGACCAAACTGCAAAAACTGGTAATGTTCCTGCCTTCCCCTTCCTGGGTGTCAGGCCCATGCAAGGTGGGATTGCGTGTCCTACACAATTATTTCAAGGCTGACAGCAGCAAGTCAAATCATTAATTTTCTCCTCACGTTGCTGAAAAGATCCAAACGTGTTTGGCTTGCAGTTGGGTTTGGCTCACAGAGCACACAGCTCACAAAAACAAAGGAAGCAAATCAGCAGTATTTTGGAACCTTCTCTGGTGCCAGTAATCGCGCAGTAGGCTGCAGCAAGCATCGGGGAATGCTGCTTGTGGATGGCTGCTGTGCCCACCTGTACTTCTGCATTGTGGGGGAGCAGCACAAAGGACAGTGTTTCAAGGAGTGAAGATGGTGTTTCCATGAGTGTGCAAGCAGCTGAGTGAGTCCTTTGCAGGCCGCAAGCACCAGGTGCAGGACACGGGACTGCACCGTTACCTTACTCTAATTCCATATAAAATCAGGGTGGCCGGCAGAAGCTATGGCCAAGCAGCGATGGAAAAAAGAAAAGAACATCACCAAATTTTCAACTGTGACTGGAGACTTGCACGCCTCAGAGCTCAGTTAGATAGACCTTGACAAAGCCAATGCTTGGCGGAAGCCAACCCGTATCTCTAGCAACCAGGCCAATTAATTGCACAAAGCTGAGTGCACAAAAATTTGTGTTTAAGGCCAAGCTGGATGGGGTGGTGAGCAACCTGGTCTAGTGGGAGGTGTCCCTTCCAGTGCCTTACCACCCTCAAAGCAAAAAATTTCTTCCTAATCTTTAATCTAAACCTGCCCATGTAGCTCTCCCCTCTTCAGCAAGGGTATGAAGGGCATTTAAACCAAGACAGCTTAGTCTGCTACTTCTAGTCTGCTCCTTCTAAGGTCGGGCTGCCCTAGTGTCATCATTCAGGATGTCCCTTCCTCCAAAAGAGGACATGTGGGCCCTGGACGCTGGCCTCTACTTCTGGGTAAGAGCTGGGTGAGCTACAGGAGGCCCCAGTCCCTCTGGGCTGGTCCCTGGCCACCCCGTGCTGCAATATGACCAGAGATCCAAGGCAGGGCAGGGTCTTGGCTTTGCTTTCCCACCCTCGTGCCTTTGTCCGCTTCCCGTAGGCCTGGCCACGTCCCGGGCTGCAGGCTGGTCTGCACGGGGCAGATTGTGTGCCCTTGGGTCTCTGCCATCACGGGAGTCCTCCCTTGGCTCTGGGAGTTCAGAGCAGTCCCCTGGGGGTGAGAGGGACAGCAGGATCCCTGGCACAACTCTTTGTCCTCCTTGCAGAACATGGATGCGGTGGACACCGTGCTGGAGATGTTGCTGCTCAACTGTCCTGTCCCCAGAGCCAGCAGGTTGCTGCAGGATATCTTTGAGGTCTGGCATATGTGAAGAGTGGGCTTCACAAGGGCTGTTCTTCCCCCTGGAGGGAATGGGGTGTCCACTCATGAGTGGATGGTCCCCACCCCAGTGCCATGCAGAGACAGCATACTGTGGGGAGGGTGCCCACCTCCCCTGGGCAACCAGGGGCTGCCCAACAGGCTCTTCTAGAGCACAGCGGCTGCAGAGGGTGGTGTCTGCCTTCCCGCCTGGCCACGAGGTTGGCCCAAGGGATTTGTCCCAAGCCTGCAAGCCTGCGACCTCCCTTAGGGCAGGAACCGCGCTGCAGCGTTCCTCAATATCAGAGGAAGCCGTACTGGGCTGTGCGAGTCCTGCTCAGGAGTTCATCAGTGCTGCTTCTGCTGGAGCAGGTGTCTGCTGCCAGGGCACACCAGCAGCTTCTCTCTTCCCGGATGCTGCTGAACTTCACCAACTCTGAGAATAAAACTGTGCGGGAGAGGGCCATGGAGAGGATCAGGATGCTGAGCACTTTGCTGTCCCACAGTTCCACGCTGGAGGTAAGAAGCCAGGCACCCTCCAGCCGGGCCTTCTCCCCATCCCTGCACACCCGAGCAGCCTGCAGCTCACCCCACACTTTCTCAAGTCCCCCTCTCCTTCTCCCTACCAGGAGTCCAGCCGGCTGCGAGAGCTCTCCATCAGCCTCTTCAGAGATCTGGTGGAGACTGTGGTGGGGAAAGACAAGAGGAGGATGAAGAAGGCAGTGCTCCCGCTCTTCTTTCACACACAAGCTGAGACGGAGAGTGTGGCCAAGGTACAGGTTTCAGAGCTGGCCAGGGACACAAGGAAGGGCGTGCTGACCCCCTGGGCATCAGGGGCAAGAGCTGCTGGCAGTCAAACTGCGGGAGTGAGTGTCACCTCGGGGTCCAACTGCCCGAGTCCCTGAGGACAGGGCAGAGCTCCCCTCCTCTGCACCGGTCCCACCACTGCCTTCCTCCTCCCCCAGTGCCTCTTGCTGCAGAGGTGGAGAGGGTGCTGGGGTCCCCTCCCAGCCCCACTCCCCCAATTCACTCTCCTCCAGCACAGTCTGGAGGAAAGGTCCCTGCAGACCCCGTGCGAGCAGGGGCAGAGAAGCTGGCACGGACAGTTCCCAGACCTGCGCTGCCTGTTCTAGCAGGGCTCAGCAGCAGCCCGCGGCCACCGACCACACGAGTCCCTCCAGGCTTCCCTGCTGTCCCCGTAGGAGTGGGAGGCCAGGGCTTGAGCCCCAATCCCTGTCCCCCAGGGCTGTGCCCAAGAGACCCCCAGATGTTTAGGTCAGGGCATGTCCCAGCTCCCTGAGGGTAGGTAGGATCACACCCAGAATGAAGCCAAGAGGAGGGGGACACCAGGTCTCCTTCCCCAGACTGTGGTGCCATCTCCCAGCTTCTCCTTGCTGCAGCAGAGTTCCTCAAGTGGAAAGAACTCAAACACCTGGTGCAGCCACCCACAGCAGACATGGAGCACCACAGAGCGCTTGTTGAGGACAAGCCCCAAGCCCCAGGGCCGGGATGGAGTGTGGGCTGTGTAGCTGTGCCTCACCTGCCCTTGCTTCAGCCTGGAGCCCACAGCCTGGAGCTGCATCCTTGTTCCCTGCCCCCAAGAACAGAGGCCTCAAGGGCTTTTCCCCAGGCCCCTCTGCCCTTCCTGCACCCAGCGGGAGCGAGGGGTCTCAGCAACAGGGCTGCTGGGAGGAGGGACATCTCTGCATACCTGGGGAGGGACACTGACATGCCCATACCATTGTGCTCTCTCCAGTTGGCGCATGACAGGAGCAGGGTGGAAGAATATCTGTCTCAGAGCCTGCTGTACCTGAGGAACGCTCGAGCCCCCTTGCGAGTGGTGGCCATCAGCTCCATCGGTGAGGCACAGCGCCCGGGGTCCCTCGTCTGGCAGCCCGTCCCCTGTCCCCACCGCTGCACCGGCAGCGAGGAGCAGCCCTGTGGCTTCCAGAGCCCGGCTGCCCCGTGCAGGTCCCACCACGCGGGTGGGCTCGCTGGGAGCCTTGCTCAGTCCCACCGCCCTCAAGTCCTGTCCTTCCCTGGGGTCAGCCCTGCTGAGGGGCAGGAGAGCGTGCGGCCACGCACACAGG
>NW_009647504.1:193643-219810 GCF_000708025.1 Charadrius vociferus | reverse complement strand
AGCTGCTTCCAGCTGACCCCTTGGTCTCGCCTGCTCCCCCTGGCCAGAGAAAGAGACGGATGGAGCTGGCATGGGAGCATCTCTGCAGACAGTGGGGTTTCACCACTGCTCTCTTTCGTTCTGTCACAGCCCTCGAGCCCCTGGTGAACGACGCTGAACCCTCAGCTGAATCCCTGGCAGCTCAGACCTTGCTGATCCTGGGAACACCAAGGAGGCAGCCAACATCAGGATGGTTCCCACAAACACGGTGCCGCGGGCTCTGCAGAGACAGGGAGAGGTGAAGGTCTCCTGTGGAAAATGACTGCATGTGAATAAAGCTGGAACACGCAGCCTGGTCCCGTGGTGTCCTTCACACAGGGAACACCCTGAGCGTGCTGAGCAGACAGCATCATTCCTAGTGTCTACTGCTGCCTGTAGGACTGCTCATCCCTCAGCACACCCTGGCCCCACTCTTGGTTTACAACAAGCCCTTCTTTGGGCTTTCTCCCAGAAGAAGCCATGTTTGTTCACCCCTGTGCAAGTCTTTTCTTTAGGGAGGCAGAGGGCAAAGGGGAGATGGCGGACCCTGGAGAAATCGGGATTGCGGGCAGAACTGCCCAGCGCCCTGACTTCCCGGTAGTCCCTGGCAGCACAGCACACCCTGACCCAGGGTGTCCTCGCAGCAAAGTCCCAGCAGCGCTGCTGGACCACAAAACCCACAGGGGAGGAGGATGGAAGCTGTAGCTCACCCTTCCTTCCCCTCTTGAGACATGCCGGGGCGCAAAAAGGCACCAACGCTCGGCTACGCTGCCGAGTCGCCATTCGTCCTGGTGTTCTGAAGTGGTGACCTCTGGGCATGCTCCTGACTTGCACGTCCTTGCCCACGAGCCAGGGTAGAAGTTTCCCTGTGTGGAGGGAAGAGCTGTGGCTGCATGCCCTGCCGCACCTCCTCTGGGCTGCTCGCCCGGGTTGGCAGCCCTTTCAGCATCGGGGCTTTTTTTTCCTCCTTCCCGAGGGCTTGGGGGAAGTGACCGACTCCCCCCTGGCTACACCCTCCTTTCAGGTAGTTGTAGGGAGTAATGAGGTGTCCCCTCAGCCTCCTCTTCTCCAGGCTGAACACCCCCAGTTCCCTCAGTCTCTCCTCATAAGACTTGTCCTCCAGACCCCTCACCACCTTTGTTGCCCTTCTCTGGACGCACTCCAACACCTCAATGTCCTTCTTGTCATGACGGGGCCCAAAACTGAACACAGTACCCGAGGTGGGGCCTCACCAGTGCCATTAACAGGGGGACGATCACTGCCCCAGTCCTGCTGGCCACACTATTCCTGACACAGGCCAGGATGCTGTTGGCCTTCTTGGCCAGCTGGGCACACTGCCGGCTCATATTCCGCCGGCCGTCCACCATCACCCCCAGGTCCTTTTCTGCCGGGCAGTTTTCCAGCCACTCTGCCCCACGCCTGTAGCGCCCATGGGGTTGTTGTGACCCAAGTGCAGGACGCGGCACTTGGCCTTGTTGAACCTCACACCACCACCCTCAGCCCATCAATCCAGCCTGTCCAGATCCCTCTGCAGAGCCATCCTACCCTCAACAAGATTAACGTGCCTGCCTAGCTTAGTGTCATCTGCAAACTTACTGAGGGTGCACTCAACCCCCTCGTCCAGATCCTTGATAAAGATATTCAGCAGAACCGGCCCCAATACCGAGCCCTGAGGAACAGCGCTTGTGACCGGCCACCAACTGGGTTTCACTCCATTCACCACCACTCTCTGGTCCCGGCCATCCAGCCAGATTTTTACCCGGAGAAGTGTACGTCCATCCAAGCCGTGAGCAGCCAGTTTCTCCAGGAGAATGCTGTGGGAAACGCTGTCAAAGGCTTCGCTAAAGTCAAGGTAGACAACATCCACAGCCTTTCCTCATCCTTGGTCACTCTTTTTCCCCTCACATCAAATAAAGGATGGAGATTCTCCTTAGTCCTCCTTTTATTGCCAATGTATAGAAACTTCTTATATTGTCCTTAACAACATAAGCCAAATTAAGTCCTAGTAAGTCTTTGGCCCTTCTAATTTTCTCCCTACGTAGCATCACAACATCTCTGTAGTCCTCATGAGTGGCTGCCCTTTCCTCTAAAGGCCACTGTCCTGGTTTGAGGTAAGACAGAACCCATTTTCTGTTCAGTAATTTTACTTTTTAGCTAAGCCTCTTCTAATTACTAAAATTAACAGCATATTGTGCAGAAACTGTTCACTCTCAGAGTGATACGACCTATGTCTATAGTTGATGCCAAGGAATGGTACGCAGAGAGGCTCTCACGTCCTGCTGTAACACCCAAGGCCAGCTCACTTTGTTACTTGCCCCATTGCGGGGTTGGAAGTGGAGAAGTGTAGAGGGGTCCCACCTGTGGGGAGGAAGGAATAGGACAGGTGACCCAAAACTGACCAACGAGGTGTTCCATCCCATCTGCCTCATGCTCAGTATAAAAGCTGAGGGATCAAAGGGTCAGCCCTCTTTCTTCAACGGCCGGCCTCCTAGGTGGACTCTGTCTTTGATCCCAATCTGTGCATTCCTGAATCCAGATCAAGAATCCAGGTCCCGTCTATCACTGAGTCCAGTCTGGGACTTCCCCAGTGCCAGCTGGTGACGTGATCATCATCCTGGGAACTTGATATGGTTTTGTATAGATTTCATTATTTCCTTTTTATTATTAATATTTCATTGAAGTAGTTTAGTTCCTTCTAAACTCATAAGTCTCTCTCTCTCTCCCTCCCATCTCCTCGGAGAGGGAGGTGGGGGAGACCATCTGTGTTCTCCTCAGTGGCCAGTCCAACCCGAACCATGACAGCCATGAACTCTCCTTTTATCCCTGAGTTGTGACCATAGCTCTCCGTTCAGCCAGGCCCATCTTTTTCCCCGACAGCTCGTCTTTCAGCACATGGGGACAGCCTGCTCCTGCGCCTTTCACACTTCCTTCTTGAAAAGCATCCAGCTTTCCTGGACTCCTTTGCCCTTCAGGACTGCCTCCGAAGGGACTCTGTCAACCAGGGTCCTCAAAAGACCAAAGTCCACCCTCTGGAAGTTCAAGGTGGCAGTTCTGCTGACCCTCCTCCTTGCTTCTCCAAGAATTGAAAACTCCATCATTTTGTGATCACTGTGCCCAAGACGGCCTCCCACCATCACATCACCCACAAGTCCTTCTCTGTTCACAAACTGCAGATCCAACAGGGTGTCTCCCCTAGTTGGCTCCCTCACCAGCTATCTCAGGAAGTTATCTTTCACACATCCCAGGAACCTCATGGACTGTTCCCTCTCAGCTGTCTTGTATTTCCAGTAGATGTCTGGTAAGTTGAAGTCCCCCACAAGGACAAGGGCTAGCAATCATGAGACTTCTCCCAGCTGCTTACAGAATATGCTGTCTGCCTCTTCATTCTGGTTGGGCGGTCTGTAACAGACTCCCACCATGATATCAGCCTTGTTGGCCTTCCCCCCGATTCTTACCCGTAAACACTCAACCCTATCATCACCATCATTTAATTCTAGACATTCATAACACCCCCTAACATAGAGGGCCACCCACCGCCTCTCCTTCCTTGCCTGTCCTTCCTGAAGATCCTATAGCCATTCATTTCAGCACTCCAGTCGTGCGAGTCATCCCACCGTGTTTCCATGATGGTGACTACATCATAGTTTTCCTGCTGCCCAACGGCTTCCAGCTCCTCCTGTTTGTTGCCCATGGTGTGAGCGTTAGTGTAGAAGCACTTCAGTTGAGCTAACGATGCCGTCACCTTTCTGCTGGGAGAAGCCCTAGTTCCCACGTGACCATTCCCAGGCGCAGCCATAGTTTCTAACCCATCAATGACCCTCACATGTCTGCTGCTGCATGGATCTCCATCCCCTACCTTCACTGAGCCAGGAGACCGAGGGACCTCACTAGCATGCTGTCCCACGGACATTGGCATGCCACCCCCAGGCTTACCTCTACAGAGCCTGGTTTCATCCCCTTCCCCCTTCAAATCTAGTTCAAAGCCCTTTCGATGAGCCCTGCCAACTCCTGCGCCAAGAACCTGTTCCTCCTTTGAGACAGGTGTACCCCATCAGTCCCCAGCAGCCCTGGTGTCACGTAAAAATGGGCAAATCATTTTTATGCAAGTTTAGGATGGCTTGGCCAGGATCATTTTGGCTGACCAACTTGTTTGTGGTGGAATCAGCACGTTGTTTCTTCTCCACGTTTGCTAATTATTGCTAAAGATGGGGTTCTGCACCAGGATAAAATAGTATCACCAAAAACGAAGTTTTGTCATTGATAGATTGTGTTCAGTGAAGATGATCTACCTGTTGCCATGGAAATTTGACTTGCAAATCACATCAGTGCTTCTTCCCAGGCAAATACTGTGCAACAGTACGTGGAAGATCCCCAGGTACTTAACGAAGGGAAAGTTCCAAACGAATCTGCTTTCTGTGAGGGTATGTTCAATTGAAAAGCTGAATAAATTTGAGGAGAGGTCTGCTTGCAAGTTCACACATTCTATTTATCTGCAACACTTTGATGTGCATAAATAAATTTTTTTCTTAATTCATAGAATCATAGAACGGTTTAGGTTGGAAGGGACCTTGAAGATCATCCAGTTCCAACCCCCCTGCCATAGACAGGGACACCTCCCACCAGACCAGGTTGCCCAAGGCCATGTCCAACCTGGCCTTGAACACCTCCAGGGATGGGGCCTCAACAACCTCTTGGGGCAACCTGTTCCAGTGCCTCACCACCCTCAAAGGGAAAAACTTCTTCCTAATGTTTAATCTAAACCTGCCCTCTCCCAGTTTAAAGCCATTCGCCCTCATCCTATCACTCCATGCCCTAGTAAAAAGTCCTTCCCCAGCTCTCCTGGAGCCCCTTTAGGCACTGGAAGGCCGCAATAAGTTCTCCCTGGAGCCTTCTCTTCTCCAGGCTGAACACCCCAAACTCTCTCAGCCTCTCCTCATAGCAGAGGTGCTCCAGCCCTCGGATCATCCTCGTGGCTCTCCTCTGGACACGCTCCAGGAGGTCCATGTCCTCTGTATGTTGGGGGCTCCAGAGCTAGATGCAGTACTCGAGGTGGGGTCTCGCCAGAGTGGAGCAGAGGGGCAGAATCACCTCCTTTGACCTGCTGGCCACACTTCTTCTGATGCAGCCCAGGATATGGTTGGCCTTCTGGGCTGCAATTGCACATTGCCGGCTCATGTTGAACTTCTCATCCATCAGCACCCCCAGGTCCTTCTCCTCAGGGCTGCTCTCCAGCCAATCCCCACCGAGCCTGTATTTATGCTTGGGATTGCCCTGATCCTTAAGTTGGCATGTGCACAGCGCTCAGAAAACTCCATTTTCCTGTACCTGATTGCTACGAAGATAGGAAGGGGCTGTGCATTTGGGGTGTGCCACCTAAAGGTGAGTCCTTTATCCGTCTGTGCAAGACTTCTTCCCCTCACCTAGGGCTTCGCCTGAAACCTGCGTACATGAAACTCACAGTTCCTTAGCAAAGAAACTGCGAAGGGTTTTGAAGCCTGAGGGCCCTTCTCGGCAGCTTTGTCAGCCGAGCTGTCTGTCCGTTCCCTCGCTGGGGTGGAGTGTGCCGATCAACACGCTGGCTGGAACGTCATCTGCTCGTGGCAGGGAGAGTTGGGCCACAAAGGTGGCCTGTTGCGGTTCACGTGGCGCGTGGCGTCTTCCCTTACGCGTTTAGCACTTGTGAGGATTCATGGGGTTTTGACTAGCATCAGTCTGCCCGTGTGTTGGGTTTTTGGTTCTGTCTGTTTGTTAAACGGTATGTCAGCGGCTTTTACCTCACTCTCCTTGAACCTTGCTTTCTGTTGAGATCTGAATTTCTTTCTTGGCTTTTACCAAACAAAACCAGAATTGCCCACAGTCCTTCGTATGATTTCTCTCCAATGCCCGTGTGAATTCTTTGATGTCTGCTAGGAAGGTATTGCTTCTTCCATGGTTGGCCAGCACTACTGGATGAGTCACCTGTGATGAACTCATGTGCTCGGTTTTGCATCTGGATACATACTTAGCTTCCACGTTGACTAAAGTCCTGCTTAGAGCAGCAACTCTTGTTATGAGTCTCAGGCGGCAGGGTGCTGTTCCTGCTCTCTCCTTCTGGGTGTGACCCGACAGCACGACCGCTCTGTCTTTTCCTGTGTTGGTCCTTTGGGAAGTGTGGGACAAAAATGAAAGGCAGATTCCTGTAGTTAACAGGATCTCTTGAGGTGTTCTGGTTTTGCTTTGCGCATCACTTCTGCCACGTGTCCTGGGCCGTGACTAGAAGTGTGAGGATAGAATCACAGAATCATAGAATTGTCTAGGTTGGAAGGGACCTTTAAGATCATCAAGTCCAACCATCAACCCGACACTGCCAAGTTGCCACTAAACCATGTCCCTCAGCACCACGTCAATCCGTCTTTTAAATACCTCCAGGGATGGTGATTCCATCACGTCCCAGGGCAGCCTGTTCCAGCGCTTGACAACCCTTTCAGTGAAGAAATTTTTCCTAATATCCAATCTAAACCTCCCCTGGTGCAACTTGAGGCCATTTTCTCTTGTCCTATCACTTGTTACTAGCGAGAAGAGGTCGATCCCCACCTCTCTACAACCTCCTTTCAGTTAAGGGTCTCCTTCTTACCATCAACTATGCTTCTGTCTCCCCATTTGGAACAGCCAGAAAGACAGAACACCGTGCACCTCTTGTGAAAACAGGTAACGCTCAATGGTTGCATGCGGTTGATGCGTAGTTGCTTGTTGTGTAGGAAAGCTGTATGCCAATTTCATCTTTTGCGCCTATGCAGCGCCTTGGCGATGTCACTGTGACATTCAGAGAATATTGTTTGAATCCAGTTAATCTGTTTGACATGATAGCAAGTTTTAATCCTGTTGCTAGAGTTAGCTGGAGTGAATTTGATTTAATTGCCTACTTGGAGTAGGTCACGGCTGAGAACTATTCTCTCTGTTGAGAGTGTTTTGAGGAGCAGCTACTAAATTGTTGTGACTTTGAGCTTCTGAATCTGTGCTTTATTTGTAGTTCTGGGAATCCACTGTATTTCCTTGCTTGGTCGGGTGAGAGCTGAAAGAGATCCTGACCTGATAACTGAGATAGCCATGTGTTCACATGAGAACAAGATGTTCTTGAATGTGAAAATCTAAGGACAGGAATGTGAAACTAGTGAAAAGAACGCCAACAACTTTCCAGTTCTTAATGTTCCTTCAGGACTAAGATGAGTCTATTTTGACTAGTTCCCTTTAAGAAAAAAAACCTCCACTGAAGAAGTGAAAACAGCATTTCACAAGGCAATGCTTGTTCTGCATCTTCTCAATGAAAAGAGCTGTTTGCCTTCTCTATTTCAGCAAGAACAGTCGGCGACTGAGAGTGAGCATGGAGGTATTCCGTGGGTGGAGTAAAACTTGTCAATGGAAATAGTTCACATGACTGGAAGTAGTGTCTTCCTTTACTTGCAGTCTCCAAATATTCCTTGAGTGGAGCAGATGAGCTCCCCCCCAAGGATTTAGGGGGATGGAAAACAAAGGAGATGTTGTAGTGGGTGCCTACTACCAATCACCCAGCCAGGATGAGTTATTCTGTAGGCAATTAGGAGAATTTCTGGATCGATATCCCTTGTCCTGATGGGAGATTTCAACTTCCTAGACATCAGCTGGGAATATCATACTTCTATGACGAGCAGGTCTTGGAAATCCATGAAGTTTGTAGGAGATAACTTCTTGTCACAGATACTCAGTGACGCAACTGGGAAAGACGCCCTCCTGGACTTGCTAGTTGTGAATGGAGGAGGACTCGTGGGGGATGTGATGGTAGGTGGCTGCCTTGGCCACAAGGATCATGGTGGAGTTTAAAATTTTCAGTGTAATAAGAAAAAAGGACCAGATAGTTGCTACCCTGGACTTCAAAAGAGCAAATTTTAAGGTATTCAGGGAGCTGAGAATCTGCTTTTGAGGGCTTAGGAGTCCACATGTGCTGGTCAGTCTTTGAGAACTGCCTTTTAAAAGCAGAGGAGGAGGCAATTCCACTGTGTCATATGTCAAACAAGTGGGGCAGAATCATAGAATCATCGAATCATAGAATTGCTGAGGTTGGAAGGGACCTTTAAGATCATCAAGTCCAACCATTAACCTACCCTGACAACACCACCTCTAAACCATGTCCAGCTTGGCTGAACAGGGAACTCCTCGTGGAGCTGAAGAGGAAAGAGAAATTGTATGATCTCTGGATGCAAGGTCAGGCTTCACGGAAGAGTACAGGGCTGTGCTTTGTACGTGCCAGGAAAAGACCATAAAGGCCAAAGCTCAACAGAGTTGAAATTCGCCAGTGCTGTATCTGACAAGAAAGGGGTTTTTTTTCAATACATGAAAAGCAAAAGGAGGTCTAAAGAAAACATTGGAGCGATTCTTGTTGCAGATGGTCATCTGACTAATAGGGATGAAGATAAAGCGTTCAATGCTTTTTGTTTTTCCTCAGCCTTTAACAATACTGATAGACCTTGGGCTGCCTAGTCCTCTGAGTTGGAGGACCACGACCGTGGGAACAGTGGCTTTCCATTTGTGGACACTGAAATTTTAAGGGCCCAGCTGTATCGGCTGAATGTCCATAAGTCCATGGGGCCTGATGGGATTCACCCCAGAGTACTGAAGGAACTAGCTAATGTTATGTCAGGACTCTTCTCGATCATCCACTGAAGGTCTTGGGAGTCTGTGGAGGTCCCCGCTGACTGGAAGCTAGCCAATATTATTCCGATCTACAAAAACACATGAGAGAAGACACAGGGAACTACAGACCTGTTAGTCTAACCTCAGTTCTTGGAAAAATTATGGAGAAGATTATACTGGGTATTACTGAAAGGCATTTAAAGACCAATGCAATCATCAGGCACAGTAGAAGTGGGTTCACAAAGGGAAAGTCCTGTTTAACTGGTTTGGTACCCTTCCACAATAAGGTCACACCACCTAGTGGATGAAGATAAGGTGGCGGATGTAGCTTTTCTGGATTTTAGTAAGGTTTTTGATACTGTCCCTCACAACATCCTTCTGGACAGATTGTCCAACTGTGAGATGAGCAGGTACACGGTGCACTGGGTGAAGAACTGGCTGAACAGCAGGTCCCAACGGGTTGTAGTGAATGGGGCTACATCTGGCTGGCAACCGGTCACCGGTGGTGTTCCTCAGGGCTCAGTCCTAGGGCCAGTTCTATTCAAAGTTTTTAGCAACGATCTGGATGCAGGAGTCGAATGCACCATGAGCAAGTTTGCTGTTGGTTCTTTTGAGGGACAAGAGGCCTTGCAGAGGGATCAAGATAGACTCGAGAATTGGGCAAACATTAACGGTGTGAAGTTTAACAAGAACAAACGTTGGATTCTGCACCTGGGACAGAATAACGCCAGGCACAAGTATAAATCAGGAGAGGAGTGGCTGCAGAGCAGCGCTGCAGAAAGGGATCTGGTGGGCAGCAGGCTCAACAGGAGCCAGCAGTGAGCCCTGGCACCAAGAGGGCAAACTGCATCCTGGGGTGCATCAAACACAGTAGAACCAGCCGGTCAAGAGTGGCCATCATCCTCCTATATTCAGCATTGATGCAGCTTCACCTTGAGCACTGTGTGCAGCTCTCAGCCCCACCATTTAAGAAGGATGTGAAGGTCCTCAAATGCATCCAGAGGAGAGCAACAAAGCTGGTGACGGGGCTGGAAGGCATGTCCTCTGAGGAGCGGCTAAGGACTTTGGGTTTGTCTAGTTTGGAGAAAAGGAGGCTGAGGGGCGACCTGCTTCCTGAGGAGGGGATGTGGTGAGGGAGGTGCTGGTTTCTTCTCCCTGGGATCCAGTGACAGGATGCATGGGAATGGTTCAAAACTGCATCAGGGGAGGTTCTGACTTGATATTAGAAAACATTTCTTTACAGAGAGAGTGGTGAAACCCTGAAACAGCTTTTCTAGAGAGGTGGTCGGTGGCCGGTGCCTCTCAGTGCTGAAGAGGCATTTGGACAATGCCCATAATAATATACTTTAACTTTTGGTCAGCCCTGAAGTGCTCAGGCAGTGGGACCAGATGATCATTGTAGGTCCCTTCCAACTATTCTATTCTATTCTATTCTATTCTATTCTATTCTATTCTATTCTAAAGAATCATAGAATAGTTCGGGTCAGAAGAGACCTTCAAAGGCCATCTAGTCCAACCCCCCTGCAATGAGCAGGGACATCTTCCCCTAGATCAGGTTGCTCAAAGTCCTGTTCAACCTGATCTCGACTATCTCCGGGAATAGGGTGTCTACCACCTCTCTGGGCAACCTGGGCCAGTGTTTCACCACCCTCATTGTAAAGAATTTCTTCCTTATATCTACTCCAAATCTCCCCTCTTTTAGTTTAAAACCATTATGCCTGGTCCTGCTGCAACAGGCTCTGCTAAAAAGTTTGTCCAATCTTTCTTATAAGCCCCCTTTAGGTACTGGAAGTCCACAGTGAGATCTCCCCGGAGCCTTCTCTTCACCAGGCTGAACAACCCCAACTCCCTCAGGCTGTCCTCACAGCAAAGGTGTTCCAGCCCTCTGATCATTTTTGTGGCCTCCTCTGGACTCGCCCCAACAGGTCCACATCTCTCCTGTGCTGAGGGCTCCAGAGATGGGCACAATCCTCCAGGTGGAGTCTCACCAGAGCAGAGGAGAGGGGCAGAATTCCCTCCCTCACCCTGCTGGCCACACCACTGGGAATGCACCCCGGGATGCAGGTGACTTTCTGGGCTGTGAGTGCAGATTGCCGGCTCACGGCCAGTCGTGCATCCACCAGTACAAAGTCCTCAATCCACTCGTGGCCCAGCCTGTCAATACAGTGATACCAGGGTTTGCACCAACCCAGGTGCAGGACCCTGCACTTGGCGTTGTTGAACTTCTCGAGGTTCACATGGGCCCACTTTTCAAGCTTGTCCAGGTCCCTCTGGATGGCATCCCATCCCCTCGATGTGTCAACCACACCACTGAGCTTGGTGTTGCCCACAAACTTTCTGAGGGTGCACTCAATCCCACTGTCTATGTCATTGATGAAGATATTAAACAGTACTGGTCCCAGTGAGGAGCCCTGAAGGTCACTTGTCTTCTCATAAGTGTCCAGTGCCATTGGAAGTGCCCGTGGGTATCCATTTGGCTGCCAATAACGTCTGCATTCGCAATGTCTACAGCGCTGCCTCCCACAATATTCTTCTGTCCATGTTAGTATGTTAGAGTCTGCATGGCTGAACAACAAGATCGATGAGAAACTGGCTGGCTCATCTGGTTCAGAAAGAGCAGTTAGTGGACCATACTGGGAGATTTGTGACAGGTGGATTACCATCGGGGTCCATCTTGGGACCTGTTCTGTTTGACATCTACACAATGGCCTGGAGGCTCGCTCATTGAGCGTGTGGAAGACGCTAAGTTGTGGGGGAACCAGTCAATAGGATCAAAAGCAAAGCAGTCATCCTGGGGGACTGAGACGGGCTGGAGGAATGGACCAAAAGGAATCTTGTGGAGTCCAACAAGGACATCAGATTGCTGCTGAGTATCTTCCTCATCGCTGCTGTTCTCCTGCCAGGATGCCCGATCTTTCAGTTTCAAGGTCTTGAGCACTGTGCTGTGCCTGCGCACCCACAGCACTTAGATTTTTCTTCTGGAATAACTACAAGTTTAGTTCACTGGTTAATATTTAGGCAGATTTATTTCACCCAGAAACAGCCCTAAGACATTTGGACTAGTGATTAGCAAGTGAGGGCTCCAAGCCTCCACGCGTATGCATTTGGGACAAGGTGGGTGGCATAACCTCGAAGGACAATGCTTAAGGCCGCCATGATCATTGCTAAGTCTTTGCTCTCTTTTGTATGATGAAAAAAATAACTTGCACTTGTGTCTTTGTTTTCTGAGTGTCTTGTCCTAGATTTTCTGATTCTAGCCTTATCTTGATCATCTTAAAACCATTCGGAATTTTCCTTTTGCTTTTCCAGATAAGACTTCACAGGAGACAGCTTGGTCCTTGGTGACCAGCTAGAGAGATAACCAGAAACTGATCACAAGAATGGTCTTGCTCACGTATGGTTGACACGGTCAGATAACCACCAGAAACTGACGTTAACCAAGTTTGTTTGAAGTGTATTAACTTTAAAGAAACAAAAAAAAAAAAAAATCCTTGTTACGTTGTGTGCTCATTAAAGTCAGGAAGCTTAGCAAAACTCTTCCTAGGAGCAAATGTCCCCTGTTAGCTACGCTGTGACTGTATAGAGAACCAGAGGGAATAATAGGGTCATCTTTTTTTTTTTTTCTGCACTGTAGCGAGAACTCTTGGGAAAATTACTCAGTGCAAGAAGTAAACCCAGGAATACAGTTTCTTGGAGTTTTAATGGGGCCTGCTGAGAGTTATTAGAGACGAAGCTACCAGAAGAAATCTAAGCATCTCTCCCTGTGGTGCTGACTTAGAAGGGAAAGTCAACGAGCCTGGTTAGAGGAAGGAAAAGGAAGGAGACAGACAGATCTATTGCCAAAGAGCCGCTGATGGCGTTTTGTCAAATAATAAATGCGTATCTTCAGTCTCACGCTGGTGACCTGGCCGTTGTCCCTGCTGTCCTCCATGCCATATACACTCTCCCTGTCTACGTCTATTTCTTATACCACTGCGCATTTCCCCCCTCCATTCATTGCTATGGAAAAAAAAAATGCTATTAAATTAAATATAAAGCTCTAATATTGCTATTAAACAAAACCTGCTGATTTCCTATGAGCGAAATCGCTCAGCTGTTTGTCCCAATATTAACCATCGCCCTTCTCAGACGTGTACTCTTGATGAATAGTGAGCTGCAGGTCAGTGGGGACATCAGAGCCACGTGAGTCAAGCTCATCTCCAGTGACCCAGTCCCCATCACCCCCACTGCCTTGCCTGTCCCGACCTCCCCAACCTATGGTTCCCTGAAAAGCCGCTCACGCAGGGGTGGGGAATGGCCAGACAAGGGTACAACTCAAAATAACTCAAGTGCAATCCCAAAATGCTTTTTCCGTGCATCCCATGATGAGACCCATACCTCTTAAGTCATAACAGTCAAGGTGATCTGGGAACCCTCTCCTGTTTACTTGTCTTGATGGATTTACCCCCTGGAGAAGAGGGCTGGTCACTCTCCTGTCAGAGCCCTTGGAACATCTGGCTCAGGATATTTTGGGGGTTTCCCACTTGCCATTGTTCCTCTGTGCTCCTTTGTGTGTGTAGAGACCAAACTTTTTATCACATCACCTAACAGTATGTGAGCCCTTCCCATCTGTCCGATTCTCCACAGTAAGTTTCTTGGCCAGTCCTTGTAATCCTGATGTCCGTTTTTCATGTCCCTGTAACCCTTGCTTGGTCACACACATCTTGGTGCTTGTGGGTCAGTGATTACAAGGGTCAGAGTGGGAAGAATTCACTTAGGAAGTTCATGAAAATTAAATCAACTTCCTTGTCCACTGAGGTTTGGTGAACCACATCCGTTTCCTACACTAACAGGGAAGAAGCTCCCTCTCCTGACCTTCCAGCTGGGGATCTTGGGGGCCTGCTTTAAGAAGGTCCAGAAAAGGTTGCCACAGACTTCAGTATAAACACATCCACCTACTTATTCATAACTATATCTCATCACAAAGCAGAAGAGTGACTTAGATGCCTAAATACAAGCCCTGAGAATCATCTCAGGTGCTCTGGATTGGGTCCAAGTGAAGCTGAAAGGTGGGAAGAGAACACAGGATTCTGGCTTTCTTGCAGTAGCGTCTGGGATACCCTTGTCCCGTCACCGGGCACCGCTCTGTCTTGTTTGCATCCTTCCATTGGATGTTTATGAACGTTAATAGGATCCCCTTCAGCCTTCTCTTCTCCAGGTTAAGCCGCCCCCGGTTTCTCAGCCTCTCTTCGTAGGAGGGAGGGTCCAAACTCTTCAAGATCTTTGTGGCCTCTTTCATGATCTTTGTCTTCCTTGTACTGGAGAGCCCAGAACTGGACACAGCACTGCAGATATGGCCGCACCAGTGCTGAGCAGATGAGATCCCTTGACCTGCTGCCAACGCTCTGCCGAAGGCAGCGCAGGATGCTGTTGTCCTCCTTTGCCACAATGGCACATTGCTGGTTCATGGTCAAGCTGTTCCCCTTGTTGAATGACAGAGGTTCCATTTCTCCAGCCTGTCCAGGTTCCTCTGGAAGGTAGCGTGACGCGCTGGTGTATCAGCCACTCCTCCAAGCTCTGTTAACTGGTGCCTGTCGTACCTGCTGTGCCTGTTGTACGTTGAACCCCAGGATGCTGTTGAGGGTGGCTCTGTCCCATCTTCCAGGTTTAACAGCTCTGGCACAAGTACCACCCCTGAGGCACAGTGCTGGGGTTGTGCCTGGCCCGATGACTGCCCTCCAGCTGGACTTGGTGCTGCTGGTCACAGCCCTCTGGTCCCGGCTCTTCAGCCAATTTTCTATCCACCTTGCTCTCCACTTACCTAGCCCCGTTCTTCATCAGATTGTCTAGGAGGATGTTACAGGAGACAGTGTCAAACACCTTGCTAAAGTTGAGATAGACAACATCCACTGCTCTTGCCCTCATCCATCAAGCCACTCGTCTCACCATAGAGGTCTATCAGACTGGTTAAGAATGATTTCCCCTCCATGAATCCATGTTAACCACTCCCTAGCACGCTCTTCTCCTTCACATCTCTGGAAATAATATGGAGGGTGATCAGAGGGACCCTAACCAGAGGGACTGGTTTGCATCTCCTGCAAGAAGGCAAAGGATCAAGAAGCCCAGAGCATGGGGAGAGAGGTCTCTGCAGTCTGGAGTCCTTGAAACATGCCTGTGGGGGAGGTTTGTGCCGTCTACCCCCAAGCAATCCCCTCCTGCCACGCTCCTGGGAGAGGACCATGCACTGGGCGAGCTGGAGGAAAGTGTGTGATACTGACCGGGAGGTGAGGACCAGTTCCCGTGGTGGCACAGTGCCCAAAAAATCCCCATGCCAACACAGCCCCACTCCCATGGCCGTGGTCCCCTGGGACTGTACTGTCCCTTCGTGCCATCCCACCTCCATGGGAGTGATGGTGTCCCCAGCCAGTCCTTGTGCAGACAAGGCTGGGGGACCACCAGGCTCTTGGGTCATGGGACTGTGCTGTGGTTCATTCCCCGCTTTGGGAGTAGAACAAACACGCTGCAAAGCTCAGTCAGATGTGGCTCTCCATATTCCTGCTCTCAGGACTTGGAGAAAACCCTCCGCCGGGCAGGACACTGTTTCTGAGGAGTCCCTGCAAGCACTGCGATCAGCACAGCCTCAGCCATGATCACCACGCAGGTCATCCAGGAGGGCAGGGAGTGGAGCAGAAAGCCCTTTCTTTGGGTACTCAGGTACCCCAGGAGTGCACAAAATCTCCGTGGGGATCCCTCCAGGTCAGTTCGAAGGAATTCCTCTGTCATGCGGAATTCTTGATCCACAGCACCTCCAGCCTTTTTTCTTGGAGTTGGAGCTTGGGGTCCCAGAAGACGCAAGGTTGGTACTGCTGTAATCCCCGTAGCGTGACCTTCTCGGACAGCAAGCAGTCATGATGCACAGATCTCTAATGCAAAAGGAGTTGACACCTGTGGGGAACCAGACATTAAAGGCCCACCACTACCCTAGGATCTGGAGCAGAGATGGTTCAAGGTCTTTCTGGCGAGGAAGGAGGCATGAGAAGGGAAGTTTGCTCATCCAAGAGCTGAAGGTGTTGAGGCACATGGGGCCTCCCCACCCTATGCACACAGAGGTCAAGGATGATGGGCAGAGATGCAGCTGGAGCCCGAGGAGTACAGCTGGAGTTGGGGCGTACTGATCTATCACGGGAGGGGGGGAAGGGTGTAGGGAGTGATGTTCAGGATTCTTTCTGGAAATGCTGTCTCAGACCCCAGCCATAACGAGGGCCATGCCTCACCACTCACCTTGCCTAAACTTCCCCTCTCATGTTGATGGCTCCTCATCACTGATATCTGGTCCCTAAGGCTGTGCGTCTCACTGGGCCTGACCAGAGGAGAGAGGAGAGCTGAGGTCCACTTGTTTTGGCCCATAAGGCCCATAATGACATCTTTAGCTGCATCGTAAGGGCAGACATGGAGAGAGAAATGATATTGGGATAAAGAGTTTGGAGAGCTCTTTAAGCGCAGGATCCCCAAGCAAGACTAGCAAGTTTCTTGTGACTCTGCTTCCCAGATCACCGTGGGACAGAAAGGGTCCCTCTGCTGAGGAGCTCTCATGGACAGACGTCCCCACCACGGGTATGTACACCTCCTCCAGGAGCCACTCCAGGTGCTGCAACAGCAGTGAGGGGAGGACCCTTGGCAGAAGCTGGACTTGAGGGACAGTTCCTCTCTGCAGGGGGATGTGCCGGCCAGAAAGCCTTCTTCAATTGCACTGGACCACCCAAGGAGGTGGACTGCATGTGGCCTGTGTTAGCACTAACCTCTGGATGGGCTGAATCACAGACCACCTGGCATGGATCAGCCTGCCCAGATGCATGAGTGCTGTGGACCACTGTGGGGAAACAAGACCCCTTTCAGATGCCCTCACATTCCCAGATGCCTCTGCTGGCTCCTTGTCCCAACACACCTCCATTTGCTCAAGTCAGAGATGAATATCACCAGAGAAACCCACACTCAGACAACGCCAGCATGATAGGACTTGGAAAGAGCTCTCATTTCAAGCTCAATTCCTCTTTTATCCCCACAGAAAAAGCAGAGATCCAACAGACAAGTACAAAATTTTATTCACGATTGATATACGCGTGAGCAGGGACTTTCCCACAGTTTCTTCTAAATTAGGCAAAAAGGTCTCTAAGGAACTGGGTCTTCCATCATCCTTTCTGTCTCACAAACATCCACAAGGCATGGGAACCTGGACCGTACCTGGTACGCAGCTTATGCCTTCCCACGCTTCATCCTCAGCAATTCACAGAGGGACCATTTCTACACCAAGGTCTAAAACATACTACAAAGTCTGGGTGGAGGCCAGGGCTTTTCTGAGTCCTTTCCTCAGGGCCTCCCTGACCTCCCTGTTCCTCAGGCTGTAGATGAGGGGGTTGACCAGGGGCGTGAGGACGGTGTAGAAGAAGGAGAACACTTTGCTGAGGTGCTGCAGCGGGCCTGTTCTGGGCAGGACATAGACAACAAAGAGGGAGCCATAGAAAATGGCGACGACGGTGAGGTGAGAGGAGCAGGTGGAGAAGGCCTTCTGCCTGTCCATGTTGGATGGGAGCCTCCGGTGCGCAGCTATGACTCCAGCAACGGGGTAAAATCACAGAAGAAGTGGTCGATGGTCCTGGGGCCACAGAACTGTAACGGGGGCAAGAGAGAAGTAAGGACCGTGGAGACCAGCAGTCCCAGGAGCCAAGACCCAGCCACCAGCTGTAGACAGACCTTCCAGGTCATGAGGCTTGTGTAGAGCAGGGGCTGGCATATGGCCAAGTACCGATCATAGGACATGGCTGCCAGGAGGTAACACTCAGTCGTTGCCAAAGCGGCAAAGAAATAGAACTGAGACACACAGCCGTCAGCAGAGATGGTCCTGTCCCCGGTCAGGAAGCTGGCCAGCAGCCGGGGCAGGATGGTGGAGCTGTAGAAGGTCTCCAAGGAGGAGAGATTGCCCAGGAAGAAGTACATGGGGGTGTGCAGATGCTGCTCTGCCACCACCAGCACAACAATGAGGATGTTCCCAGCCACAGTCACCAAGTAGATGATGAGCGAGAGGAGGAAGAGTGCCATTTGGTGCTTGGGAACATTCCCTATTCCCACCAGGAGGAACCCCAATGGTGATGTCCCATTATCCCATCCTTCCTTCTCCATCACCATCACAGTTTGGTCTTCCTTTTGCCCCGTTGCAAGAGAGAGGTGTTTCATGAAGGACATACCTGTGTTTGCTTTAGAAAGAAGGTCTGAACGAGCCTTTAAAAATGACTCCGAATGAGAACAGCGAGTGATTCTGTACTATAGCAGACAACATACGTGGTTCTGTGAGAGGCTCCATCACTGGGGAAAGGTGAACAGGCTTTCCTAGCCAAAAGTCTGCTTCTGGCCACGTCCGCGAGTTGCTTCACATTGTTGCTGGGAGGCGAGGTTCCTACTTTAGCAGTCACCGAGAAAGTCCTTCTGCTCAGGCCGAGAGTGCTCTGTTTTGTATCTTCAAAGTTATCCCCTGAGCACCCAGCTGACGTTTCGAGGACGGAGAGCCCTTTGCTCTAAGACAGGGAAGCAAAAAGGTATCTCCCCCTTCCCTGAAAGATCCCTAAATGAAAGTGTGCAAGGCACAGCACACTTTCTCATCCCCCCCGGTAGAGATGGGCACTGCACAGGGTGAGGTATCTCAACTCTTGTTTTAGAAAGAGACAATTCCCCCCCTTCTCCTGCCCCGCTGGTAAAAACCAAGTCAAGGATTGCAAGCTGAGACGCACAACGGACTGTGCAGTGGCATTGTATGAGTGAGTGTCTAAAAGCTACGAATTCGGGGCTCTTTGGGGAGGAAAGGTGATTTTGTGCCGGGAGGAAGGGGCAATCCACTGGCAAAGACCCACTGGATAAATAACAACCCCCAGACTTGCCCCAACACCTCCACCACCAACTTGCACTCTTCAGCCTCAAGGGGTGACCTCTGTGCTGATGATGCTTGAGAGTGAAGAACAAGGGTCTCATCTATGGTCTTTTCTTCCCTTGGTCTATGCCCAAACTCTGACCCAGGGCTTGGGCATTGCTCTGCCCTTCTCCCAGCAGGTCCACAGTGAGTCTGCAGCATCATCCAAACGTCCTCTGCTCTGTGCAGTGTTCTGGGGTATAATGCAGGATTCAATCTCCCAAAGGTTTTCTTCTGCCTCTCAGCTTTCTAGGGATTACACACGGTGAAAACAATATAATTGACTCCCTGCTGGGATGGCAGCTCTGAGCTGCTGTAAACCTCACCGACACCTCCAGGCGGGGATGGTGTTCCCCATACCTCTGGAGCAGACCTCCAGCCTGCTCTCTTGAAGAGGTAAACTGAGGAAGGGCAACGAACAAGGGCATCCCAACTTGGTCAGCAGGACAGGGGAAACAGGATTTACCTCACCTGCATGCAGACTGCAAGATTTCCCTTGGCTTACGTGACCACTAAAGATGACTTTCATGGTCAGAGGAATCAGGGCCTGGGCCCTCATGTGCTGAAGTGAGCTCACTTGCTGATACGTACTCGATACGTACTTTGAGTTTGAAGTCCTGTGTCCTCCATAGGAGGTTGCTCCTCTGATGGAACTCCTCCCAGCTGCTTTGACTTGCACCTTAGGAGAAGAAGCTCCTCTGTCTCTGCCTCAGATGGAAAGGCACGAGAGGGTGGCCCACTGGATCTAGACATTTTTGCTGTAGCTGCTAAGGATGAGAGATTTCAATCCCAGCTTTTCTTGGGAGTCTCACACTGAAACCTAAGCACAGGGTGCCACCCAAGCTGGACGCGAGCCCTCCTTGTCCTGTCAATGCTTTGCTTCACAATGGAAGAAGGCAGCGCATCTCAGCTGTTGCAGGCTGTGTCTTCTTGACCTCCTTCCACCAGTGCCAATGGGGCAGAGTCACCCTGAAGCCCCATGTAGTGTCTCTTGTTCTCTGTGCAGAGGCCTCAGATACCCAAAGGCATCAGAAACCACCCCAGGAACCCATTTCCAGACTACCCCAAACCATTTCTCTGCACAGACTGCCATTTTTATGGTGTTTACCCTCTAGCTGGATCCGCTCCTCCTATTATTTAACACAATTTCCAATGAAGTCCTCAGTGGGCTGCACAGCTTTGGAAACTTGGGTGTCCACGTTGTGACGGGACTCCTACAGGCTAAAGTTGTTTGGAGAATAGACCCTCCTAATTTAGAAGCCCTGTGTTTCAGTTTCTCTCTCTTCTGTGTGGAGGAGGGATGCTCAGATGGAGTTGGAGCTGTGGCATCCACCTTTCCCATCTCAACACCCCGAGATTTGCCTCGGTGGAATGCTGCAGTGAGCAGTGTGAGCCAGGAGGGCCAGGCGGCAGGAGACAAATGTTCCATTGTCACCTCCAGCACACCCAACCAATCTCTCCCCATCGCTAGCAAGATAAGGGATTTGTCTTTGTGGACAACCCCAGCAACATGTGGAGTCTTTGAAGGACCATGATCCATTCCCATGGAAAGACCTGGGGCAGGACTCTCATACCACCTGAAGCAAGGGAGGTATTCGACCTTGACTCTACAGTTACTGTAGAGAGACCAGATCCTGTGAGCAGTGATTCATCCTACCCATCAGAGCCCAGAGGGTACCCAGAGGCCTTGGTGGCCCTGACCAGCCTCACCTGGGGCCCCCTCCCAGGCCTTGCCCATGGGTCCAGGAACAGGTTCAAGCTTTGTGTAAGTGACCTTGCAATTGCTCCCAGCTCTGATGCTATCTTGGTGATGTGCATCTCTCACCTGTGCTGTAGCCTTGTCCCTCATCTTGTCTCTGTCCCATCCCTGTCTCCTCTTGGTTGGACTCTGGACCCGGGTCCAGCGCTCACCTTGTCCAGAGCTGTTGGTGGACCCTGTGTGAGCTGGTACAGGCACAACCACAAAACCATGGACGAATTGCAGAGTATAAATTTATTTTTGTTACCTCACCAACCAGGGGATCCACAAAACTCGGGCAGAGGCACACAGGCACCATGGACCTGGGTCCAAGCCAGAGCATCACCGAACCCGCTGTTCTGGCCTGTTTTTCAGGGATTCACGCAGGCGTAATTTAGCACTGTGTCTTGATCTTCCCCGGAGCAGGGCAGGAATCTCAAGCATGTTCCATAGGGTGCCTCCAAGTCCATCACAGGCCTATGTTATCTATGTGTTATCTAAACACATACGTTCTACTTGTCCAACACACAAGGCCCAACAACAACTAGCACGATATACGTGGTTTTCAACACCCCAGCTGCAAGTCACCGGTGCGTGTTTGTAATCCTCCTCACCGGCCTTCCGTTATATTTCCGCAGACACTGTTATGAGGGACACTGTTACCACCACCCTGCTCTGCCTGCTGTGTTCAGATGCCGCAGGGCTGTGTCCTGGCTGGGGAGGGCATAGCCTGTGTTGTGGCCACCCTCAGCTCCAGGTTCATCCTCCCTCATGGAACATCTCCACACTTGTTGCTCCCTGAATCTATGACCGACGCGGTTTAGAAAAAAACATTTCCTGGAACTGTCAGTCATCTTGTTTAAATGTAAGAAGGAACTGGAATGACTAAGGAGTAGTTTTCAAAAGGTCTACAGATCATAGAATCATAGAATAGTCTGGCTTAGAAGTGACCTTTAAAGGCCATCTAGTCCAACCTCCCCTGCCATGGTCAGGGACATCCTCAACTAGACCAGGTTCCTCAGACCCCCGTCCAACCTGACTTGCAATGTTTCCAGGGATGGGGCATCTGCACCTCTCTGGTCAACCTGGGCCAGTGTTTCACCACCCTTATTGTAAAAAATTTCTTCCTTATATCTAGTCCAAATCTCCAATTTTTTTGTTGAAAGCCATCCCCCCTTGTCAAATCACAACAGGCCCTCCTAAAAAGTCTATCCCTGTCTTTCTTATAAGACCCCTTTAAGTACTGGAAGTACTCAATAAGGTCTCCCCGTAGCCTACTCTTCTCCAGGCTGAACAACTCCAGGTCTCTCAGCCTCTCCTCATAGAAGGATGGGAAAGGACCATCTCTGCTGACGGCTGTGTGGCTCAGTTCTATTTCTTTGCTGCTTTGGCAACGACTGAGTGTTACCTCCTGGCAGCCATGTCCTATGATCGGTACTTGGCCAGCCCCTGCTCTACACAAGCCTCATGACCTGGAAGGTCTGTCTACAGCTGGTGGCTGGGTCTTGGCTCCTGGGACTGCTGGTCTCCACGGTCCGTACTTCTCTCTTGCCCCCGTTACAGTTCTGTGGCCCCAGGACCATCGACCACTTCTTCTGTGATTTTACCCCGTTGCTGGAGCTGGCCTGCAGTGACACCAGCACGGCCACGCTTGTTGCTTTCCTATTTGGCTTCTTGGATGTGGTCTTCCCCTTCCTGTTCACGCTGGCCTCCTACGTGTGCATCATAGCTGCCATCCTGAGGATCCCATCCAACATGGGCAAGCAGAAGGCCTTCTCCACCTGCTCCTCTCACCTCACCGTCGTCGCCGTTTTCTATGGCTCCCTCTTTGTTGTCTATGTCCTGCCCAGAACAGGCCCGCTGCAGCACCTCAGCAAAGTGTTCTCCTTCTTCTACACCGTCCTCACGCCCCTGGTCAACCCCCTCATCTACGGCCTGAGGAACAGGGAGGTCAGGGAGGCCCTGAGGAAAGGACTCAGAAAAGCCCTGGCCTCCACCCTGAACTCC
The DNA here is from genome assembly GCF_000708025.1 of Charadrius vociferus. Classification (NCBI taxonomy): domain Eukaryota; kingdom Metazoa; phylum Chordata; class Aves; order Charadriiformes; family Charadriidae; genus Charadrius; species Charadrius vociferus. The sequence continues at coordinate 197,464 of NW_009647504.1, read as the reverse complement.
TGCTTAGTGGGGGACACTGGAAAATTGGGCTTACTTGGCTTACACTTGGGCTTACTGCTGGCTCACCAGGGACATCTTTAGAAGGGTTAAAGATTCAGCGCGCTCATGGAGTGGCAAGGGGATGAAAGTGAAAAGTCTCTGGTACGAATATGTACTTTGAATGGAATGTGAAAAAGATGGATATGGTGAGGTGGGACATTCCTTATACTGAGGGCTAGAATAAGGACTAAACCCACCCCTGCCCTAGTTCCTTTCCCTTTGGAGGATCAGGCTTCCCTCTCCAGCCCTTCTTCCCTGCAGAAAAGCTTTTAAACAATTCCAGGCAAGCCCCCAGCAGGGCTGGGATGGGGTGCCCTGGATCAGGTGTCCCACAGGTCTCTTCCAGAGCTCTTGGGTCACAGATGGACAGGCTCTGAAGGAACATCCCTAGCAAAACCTTGGAGAGGGCTCACCAGGGCTCTGTAACTGACCACAAGGAGACAAAATGATCCTGCGTCTCCTGTGATGGGCAAGTTCCTTGTGGAATATTGGAGGGGTCTTGGGGGACCATGCAGAACTTGTTCTGGGGTGTTTGAAGGCAATTGTGGGAGTGTGCAAAGTTCATGACAGTTGTTCCAGGGAAGGGTTAAGAATCTGGCTGAGTTGGAGAGGAGCAAGGGAAAATGGAGGACAACATCAAGAAGCTGCTGGTTGGGTGTTGGCCCAATACTCTCTAACAAGGTTCTTTTAGATATTCCATGCACGGAAGGGTGTAGTGTTTCATACCAAATTTCCTTTTCTTTGGGAGATCGTGGCTCTTATGTGGGATTTCTGATTTAACAGAGTGCCATGGCACTGGGCATCCCCCGTGGCCAGGAAGGAATACATGGGCTGAAGCCAGCTCAAGCCCGTTGCTCTCTTTGAAATTTTATTTGAATTATTTAGTTTTTATACTCTATGTTGGGCTGAGCCTTATATTCACTCCACCCATGCTGTTCTGGCTAACTCAGGGAGACACGTTTACACTGGCAGCTGATCCACTCAACCGACGTAACTGCTTGCCTAAAGCGAAGGCCATCTTCTGGCCGCCTTTGCGTTGAGATAAAGTCAGCTACTTTGCAACAATAAGATTAGTTTCCACTTTTGCTAACCGAATCAGTTAATATATATTCTCATATATCATTTTTACTTTGCTTTCTTCTAAGTATTTTTCAGTTTCAGACAGATGTTGAGTAGTGTTTTGCTTGAGAAAGTTGTCTCGTTGACGCAAGGTCACGCCACGTGCTACCAATGTTTGAAACGGTGCAAGGGAAAACATTGTTCAGTTGGAGAAGTTAACCAGCAAGTCTGCTTGATGATTTGGTCAAAAAACACATGTCACATTACAATGGCAAATGTCCAAAGTCTACATCTACATCACCAAGTGAATAGTAGCGAAGGTGGACACGCACACATCTAAAACTGTTGTCACACACTCACGTCTCATTACCATACATACATTGCCAGATGCAGTGTTTCATCCTGCATAATTCTGGAGGTTTAGGCATGGTAGGGCAGGTCCACCCTTGACTTGATAGCCGGTAGGTGCAACATTTCACAATTAATATGACCATGCAAATGATCTGCCGCTGTAGGTACCCAGTTCACTCTATTGTCAAAACCACGTGCGGCTTCTCCTGCAGTGTTATTAGAAGTACTTAAATTTGGATTATCTTTAGAACTCAGGGTTAGTGGAACATTATTGCCTACTGTCAGTCCTTGACCTCGTGCTATTACAGATGGTATTCCTCCTATAAATGTAGTTCTCAAGATGGGTTGGAACTTATCTTGGGTGTTGGACACGATGATCCTTATGGGGCCCTTCCAACTCGAGATACTCTATGATTCTATGATCTTCAGTATCTGAGTTGTCCCGTGGGAAACAAGAAAAGGAGGAACCCGTTAGAGGCAGGTTTTGGGCACCTTACAGTTATCAGTGTTGCCACGGTGATAAGGAAACACCACATCTTCCCGTAAGAGAAGACACCTAGGTCTTGGACATAATCCAAGCCTCAGTTATGGTTCACTTGCTCCCCTTAGTGCCTCGAGCATGCACTGCTCCTTCTCCTTCGTAAAACAAGTCACCCAGATCAATCTCTGAGCTGGATGTTTAACCACCACCTCATCTCCAGGACTTCAGTAGAGGTTCATTCCCTACAGCACTAATTATTCCTACTCCTGGGAGGATGTATTTCCAATAGGATCTCCTTGTCAAGTTTCCTAAGGTCGTTTACCTTCCTTGAGATTGGCAAACTGTTCTCCTTTTCACCTGTACTGCGTCACTGTTTGACAAAAACGGATACGCTCTTGGACTGAGCTATATCATAGATATTTTTCCAATGTGGTTTCCCCCATGTGCCTCTACCATTTACTCACCGGTTGGTTTTCATCCAATTTTTCATTGGTTTTTCACCCAGTGTTTTTCACTGGGGGGCACCCGCTCCTACGGCACGTGAGTCTATCTATAGACACAAGGGGCTCCTTGCTGCAGAGCCATCTCCACTGCTCCGAGCTCTGCCACCGATTCCTTCTGTGAAAGTTTCCTGGGTTTCTACCAGATATCGGGGAGGAGAACGGCTGGGAGTACTCCACGGGCATCCAAATTCACTCTACGCTCTCCCATAGCCTTCCATACTCACCCCATCACTGGTCCCTCAGTGGTGTATAGACAGCACCCGTCGCTGCCCCATAGTCATTTGCACTACACCAAGGGGTAGCGGCTAGATAGTTAAAATCAGATTTAAAACAGGAATAGGCACACATAATTTATTTTTTCTTGAATTAATGGCTCGGTAGTTGGCAGCCCTTCCTCTAGTAGCACTTTCTAAAACGGAGCGTGGTTCCTCTGGGAGTCCCACCAGGATTTAGAGCCAAAGGTAACGGGGGAATCCTTTCCACCTTGCACATCTTGCTGCCCTCCCCTTTGATAGCCCGTACCACCTACGCTTGTGTGTACCGTACACAGGCGTGTACGGCGGGTGGGTCCCAGAGAGCGTAGGGTGGTGGGACCTTGCCCTGACGATACACTATGCCTTAAGCCGTGAGCCTACACCCCGGATCGGGGGAAACTGAACCTAAAACCAGACCTTTGACGTGCTGCATGGCAAACTGTTAAGCTGAGATAGATATAGATGTAGATATTGATATTGATATTGATATTGATATTGATATGGATGATATAGATGATATAGATATATAGATATAGATGTAGATATAGATATAGATATAGATGATATAGATATAGATGATATAGATATAGATATAGATATAGATATAGATATAGATATAGATATAGATATAGATATAGATATAGATATAGATATAGTTATAGATATAAATATAGATGTAGATGTAGAGGCAGAGGTAGAGGTAGAGGTAGAGGTAGAGGCAGAGATAGAGATCGAGATAGAGACCGAGATAGAGATAGAGATAGAGATAGAGATAGAGATAGAGATAGAGATAGAGATAGAGATAAAGATAAGCCACATATGTGACCCTATTGCTCTAAAACATGTTTATTAAAAAAAAAAAAAATAAAAGAGGGAGGAAAAAGGGTTTTTTTTTGACCATTAATGAATAAAATAACTTTTTTTCGGAGATCTTTCACCTTTCATCTTTTCACCTTTCTGTCCTCTTTTTTATAATTTCTATTTCATTTTCTATTTGATTTTCTATTTATTTAATTTTCTATTTGATTTTCCATTTAATTTTCTTACTTCACTTTCTATTTCATTTTCCGATTTCATTTTCTATTTAATTGTCCTATTTAATTGTCTTATTTAATTTTCTATCGGGCGTGCATG
>NW_009647504.1:192330-192687 GCF_000708025.1 Charadrius vociferus | reverse complement strand
GGGGGTATGTGCATCCCATACACGCCAGGGGGGCGCATGCGTGCGCAGGGTGTGCGTGGCAGAGCTGTGGAGGTTCATGCACGCGTGGGGGGGGCGGGGGGGCTGCATGCATGCAGATGTGGGTGCACGTGTGCATAGGCGGTAATCAAAGGTCCAATCCGGCCAGGTTTTTCCCCAAAAGCTGCGGCGCGTTTCTGCTCTCCTACCCCTCCCCAGGTGTGACCAGGGCTGGGTGAGTGGGTTGGGGTGGTCATAGTCATCGAATCATAGGATGGTTTGGGTTGGAAGGGACCTTGAAGACCATCTGGTTCCCACCCCCTGCCCTGGGCAGGGACACCTCCCACCAGCCCAGGTTGC